>NW_022992343.1:474210-640955 GCF_902827175.1 Gymnodraco acuticeps | reverse complement strand
AAACACTGTAATTTTACAGATTTATCCTCTCTTTTACAGTCAATAACATTAATAAAAGTACAGCACTAAACTTCTACGGGCAAAAAACCCGGGTCAAATGACTGGCAGCAGCGGCTGCCAAACAAAAAACATTAAATTAAAGTAAAAATACATTAACTGAAATAAAGTGCAAAAGCAATTAGTATACAGAAATTGTCCTTAAAGATTTTAGAGGAAACTTTCCTCTCTTTTCAAAATCCATTGTCTTAAAATGTTACATTAAAATACCTTAAATAAAGTTCTGATGAGAAAAACAGTTTACATTTTTTTATTAGATTTGTATGATCAAACACTAAAATAAATACAGAACCTAAAGTTAGAATACTGTTATCTTACAGCTTTTTTCTAACATTTTCCAATCAAACAGGTTCAACAAAATGACATCACAAAATGTTCTGTAGGAAACAATTACTCTGAAAACTTAAAATGAGTGCTGTCAAAATTATCGCGTTAACGGCGGTAATTAATTTTTTTAATTAATTGCGTTAAAATATTTAACGCATTTAACGCATGTGCAGAATGGCCCGCCCCATACGTGCCACCAGTGGCAGCGCCAGGGTATGGCTGGGGTAGGCTACACCCATACCAAGAAAATGGCTTAAGCCCCACCATGAAAAATGATTTAAAGTAAGCAAAATAAATCTGCCAACTGCGGAGTAAATTGCACGACAGCAGTTAGTAAAGATTGATTTCAGTAGACGACGGTTTTTGAAAACTTTTGTCACGTAGTGATCGTCTTCTCAATAGAACATCTTTGATAACGGCGTGGTGTTGTTGCAAGGAAGTCCCGACGGAGAAGAATTTTGCTGTAGTACAGGGGTGCACATAACTGGTACGCAGATTATGTGCGTAATCTGAAATGCGTACCGTCACTTGTGTCACAAAGCGCATTTGGCTTACCGACGTAACTTGTGAAGCTTTTTCCAGAAGGGCGTTAGATCACCGGACGACAGAGTCGGTCTCCGTGTTCACAGACAGAGCTGCTGTTAACGTCGGTCTGTACAACGGAATTGTGCCCAAAACTACGCCAACGCGGCTGCGGAGGGAGACTCCCCCCCCCCCCCCCCCTTCACTGGAGAACTGCGCCAAAAACAGCGATCACAACGTTCACACTTTGTGGTCACGAAGTACTCCACTAGCGCCCCTGTAGGATAATGAATATTGGCTGCAAAAAAACTTGAGGCCCACAATCATGTTTCCTTTGTCCATTCGTGCGTCTACTGTAGACGTGGCATGTGCAACCTAGAGGAACAAACCGATCAGAATCAGAAACGGGTTTATTGCCAGGTAGGTTTCACACGTCACGAGGAATTTGACTAGGTGTCGTGCACCACGGACACCTGGACACACGACATACAAATAAAAAATTAAAAAGTACACAGATAGCGAACTATTATTAAGAACACTGTAATAAAATATAGTAAGATAGAAATAAAATAAAGCAGTAACTTACATCGAAATAGAATGCAATAAATTATAGAATATAAAATATGTGCAGTAAGCAATATTTAAACATTGCATTATTTACCATCCCTGTGATCTCCATTATGTAATGCACTAGAGTCTGCGTTGTGGCTGAGGTAAAGTGTCAGTGGGGGGGGGGCCTTGTTGAGGTGGCGAGAGGTTCTGGTCCTGATGGAGAGAGGTTCTGGTCCTGATGGAAGAGGGCTGTTTGGTCCTGATGGAGAGAGGGTTTTTGGTCCTGATGGAGAGAGGTTTTGGTCCTGATGAGAGAGGTTTTGGTCCTGATGGAGAGATGGTTCTGGTCCTGATGTGGAGAGAGGTTCTGGTCCTGATGGAGAGAGGTGTTGGTCCTGATGGAGAGAGGTGTTGGTCCTGCTGGAGAGAGGTTCTGGTCCTGATGGAGAGAGGTGTTGGTCCTGATGGAGAGAGGTTCTGGTCCTGATGGAGAGAGGTGTTGGTCCCTGATGGAGAGATGGTTATGGTCCTGATGGATTGTGTTGAAGGCAGAGCTGAAGTCCACAAACAGGATCCTGGCGTAGGTTCCTGCTGTGTCCAGATGCTGGAGGAGGAAGTGAAGTGATAACTATTAGTAAACCATAATGATGGATGTTATTATCAGCAGCTGCCAATAGATCCCCTACATCTTGTATGATGGACCTTTGAAGCACAAGCACGCACTATTGTGGGAACAATCAAACGCACCCTCCCAGGCACTGCGTGTTAGCGAAGAGTACAACTGGGATTTCGAAGAGGAAGATATGCTTGGTCAATTCTTAATAAAAATAAAAACCAACAAATTGAGCACTTGAGTTTTCATTAGCAGCGCCTAGCTACAGCTGCGGAGCTTTAGTAAATACCGCTAACAGTCTATTTCCTTAAAATGGTACATATCGCTGAATCTATATTTTATCTTCAGGTGATGAAATCTGCATAATGTTTCCTGTTACAATAAGATTCGAGCATTTTGTAATACAGTGAGGAAATTCAAGACAGTAAATATTGATTGATTAAACAACACTAAATAAAATGTTAGTGTTTTCTTCAAACTCAAGACTCTCTGCTGCAGCTGTACCTTAAAGACAAAACAATTGTCTGATGATCTTTGTTGAACAAGGTCTGATTGTCCTGTACATGTACAATGTGGGGTATTTTTAAATACTTTACTAAACCACATTCAATATTATGTTAGACACAAGTTAGTTATTACTCACATATTCCATCTTTCTGTCTGTCTTTCCATCTGCAAGATGGAAGAATAGCTGGGTGCTGCCTGGAGAGACTGATGAGAGGGACACAGGCTGGCGTTAGCAGCTTTCCACACAAAACCATCACATCTTCTCTTCCATAGTCTTCGCTGTCCACTGGTGCTCTGTCAAAAGAGTGAACATCACAGCTGTCACGTTAACCCTTTGTTACACAACATACAACCAACATGTGTCAAAAGTGACCCGAATTAGTTTTAATTGTAAATATCTTTGCAATAAATTACTTTAACCATTCAGGATCCCAGGTATTCCTCAATTAACATGTTTTGGATCAACACTAATTCTAAATTTGTATTTGTCCCTTTCTTACTTTTTGAATAAAAATCATGTTTATATCACTACACTTCTAAGGCACAACATGGGTCAAACATTACCCGTATTCTTTTGCTATGTTATTTCATGCATGGCTGAGTGTTTCTTTACTATACATTTTCAAAAATAATTAATTTTAGCAGTGATTTGGACCAAGCATGTATGATGTAGTAATACAAAAAGTATTTTAGTTCACAGTGTGACATTAGCTAGTCATGTTAGCGTGTAATATATAGAGCAGAGCTAACTAGCAAATTAGCCGAACGTTAGCGGTTAGCTGTTTATGCTATGCTAGCTGTTGGCTACTGCACATTAACAAACTAGATTCCGCTGTAAGAAAGCTGTGAAACTTTACATTAAACTTGGCGACAACACTGTGATACCCCACTGCATGTTTATGTGTAATTCTCCCGTGTTGGAGAGGAGAGGGTGGGGGGGGCGGCACTGCAATAAACTGTAAACTAACGTTAGCAGCCGCATGTTAAGCCGGGTTTCCCGGGCGCAACATCTTGCAAGAAACAGCATCTCAGGGATTCTTAACATTTAACAACCTATTAATTATGCATACGAACTTAACGGGAAGAAACTCAGCTAACTAGAAGAAGAAACGTAACCTTAAATAAAAAATAAACATTCACAAACTAAGGTAAGGATTATCCTAAATATCATGTTTAACTCCATTACAGTTGCAGGACTCACCAGATCTCAAGTCTTCTGTTCTTTGTTGACGTCCCGATGTTCATATTTAACGTGTAGAATGTAAAACGATCCCAATATGAATCCATAAACTCCTGTAACAGACACACAAGATAGCTGTAGCTTCCAGCAGGAGGAGACCCGCTCAAACTGACTTGGATGTTTCAAATGTGAACGACAGGCGCGGACAGTTCTCATTGGCAGGTTTCTTCGATGATGTTTATATTAACCAATCAGGAGTGTTGTGGACTCATTCCAAACATGCCTGACTTGTCTGCCGTGTTTTGGCTGAATTCTATTTCAAGTGCCGTAGCTCTGGCTGTCGGCCAGAATCCGAAAACCATACATTATACTGTAAAACTAAGGTTTATTACTGTAAATTGACCAATGGAAAAAAAACACAGCAACAGAACACATAAATAAAACAAGGATAACTGTGACTTATTGTTGAGTAAATAACAGTGTGTTTTAAACCTTGGTCCTCCCTGCAGAGATTTCTCCATTTTCTATGATTTTTTTTTTTAATGATATTGTCAACTGTAGATGTTTACAATATAGTAAGTTAGGAATTTCATGAAAACATATTTATTTACTTTTGTTTCAACATTGGATATTTTGTGTTTTTGTTGGATTCAATCGAATATTGAGAAAATGATTTATGTAAAAATGTTTTACTTACATTTTACGTTTTTTTTATTTTACAGTTTTATGTTTACCTTAAAATTACAAAGAACATCTTAAAGTCTTATAATAGTAATACACTTTTATATTACGAGTTACATATTTAATTACAGATAAAAACATTTTATTTTACGTACATCTGCATGTATTTCTGAAAGTGCAAAAATACTGTAAATATTATATAGTAAATTTACAGTAAAAAAAAGACGAAATAAACGTTATTTGTTGTTATTGTCAAAATACTTCAAATAATGTTTTGGGTTGTTAATTTATAGTTAATATCTGTCATTTTACAGGATTTTGCAAGTTATTTAAAAAAACATGATAATTACTATACAAATTTACAGTTATTTCCTGTAAAATTACGATCTTTTTTTACAGTGCACCTAAAGTGTTGGCCTTTTCATTCACCCGACAAGGAGATGAGCTGGAATCTGAGTCCTTGTAAGCAAATTGTGTGATTCGTCTGTTCAGCTGAGAGTATGTGAACCAATGATTTACTTTTATAAATTAGCGCAGGTAAATAGCCAAGTCATAATTGACAACCCCCTCAAACAAGTCATGGCCTATACATGGGGGAAGACCTGGCTGACATACATGGAAATGTTCAGAGAGTTGAAGATTGAATCACGATATATGCCTTTGACATCATTCACATCACTCTCCTGCAATATCTGCACTGCTTGTTTGTAGCCATCCACTGTTTGGGTAGGAAAGCTCTGGCTCACATTCTCAAACTGGTCTCTATGTACCTCACAATACCTGCAGAAATACTTGGAAGTGCTGAAATTCTGTGTGTAGCCACCAATGCAGTGTGAACCCAAATTGTCACCTACAATAGATATTACTGTAGCTCGAACAACATGACCAGAGGTGGTGACAAGTCCATGTTCCTCAAGCTGTCTCAGGTCTGACAACATTTTAAAGAACACTTTTTCCTGACCAAAGTATTTAAAGTCTGTCTCTTTGCACAATAGTACTAATTGCATGTTTTCAATGCTTGAACGATGAAATGGCTCAAAGTCAGCAAGTGTAAAGTAGACTCCCAAAATCTTATGTTTCTTTCTGGATGACCCAAGTGGGTTGACAACCTCAAATGCATCCTGATATAAGATCAGTTTTAAGATTGTGTCACCTGTTTGAAAAAACAGCTCTTTGGATTTGAAGACTGAACCATCAGAAATATCACTCAAGATGCCATCTGAAACTGGACGAGTTTGAGAATGAACACATTCTTTCAACACAATAGGATCTTTCAGGATTGCCGTTATCGTGTTTGACACAGGTACATGGTGGGCATGACAGTCTCTTCTATGTTCGTCTTTTCCCAGGTAAATATCAACTGGGCGAACATAGCCAAAGTTTTTTTTTTAAATACTGCCTTCTGGTATATTCAGTGGAAAGGGGCATGCTACACCTGGCATGCAAATCTAAATCCTGAATACTGTCAAAAACTGACTCGATCTCAATATCTGACATGTTAGTACTCAGTCGAAGTGTCTCTTTAATCCTGTCTTTTGTGTGCTGATGACAAATGCCATTTAGACTATTGATCTCCTCAACAATGATTTGGATAGTTGAGGATGGAACAATATACTTTGCCTGTAGATGCATATAAAACAGGCACAGAGATCTCATATACAAAGTCTTTAAATCAGTATCCTCTCTAACCTGAGACTGACTTTCACTTTGGGCCATTCTAGTTTCATTTTCATTGGGCACAATCTGAGATGACGCAGATGGCTCAGAGTATGTTACTCTAGTATTTACATCACTTTCATGTCTGTGTGTTCTTGAAACATGGGCTGTAAATTACGACTTCACTTTGAAGGCCTTGTTACAATTGTTGAATGTGCAATGTACTAACTCATTCTTACTCATATGTACTTTAAGGTGTGCAAGAAGATCTTGTAAATCTGTGCATTGCTTCTTACAATTAACATCCTCACATACAAATGATCTATGTGAATCATCTACCTGTGAAACACGTCTGTTATGAGAACGATATACATGAGATTTTAAGGCAGTGTACTTCATGAATTTTTGTTTGCAGTCTATGAAGCAACATGGGTAGTACGTGTTTGCTTCATGTCTATGCAAAATCTGATGATCTACATAGCTCTTAACAGTTTTCAGAGTGATACCACATGAGCGGCAATCAAAGTTTGACGTAACATGTTCCATTGTAGCCCACTGCTGGAACACTCAGCTATTCTACCTGCTTCACGGCTTTTAATATCTGCATAAACCTGTAACAAGAAAAAAAAAGCATTCAATGTTTCAGAAAGAGTCTCCAAAACAAGAGGTTCCAAATCATCATGTGAAATACAAAACAAAACTAATAAGTTGTTAAAATGTACATTAATTATTGACAGAAACTCTATATTTAATTACATTCTTAAACTAATTACACCCCATTTAATACAGAGGCTGAGGAGTTTATTTTCATATCTTAAGCTGATATTAACTCATATGCAGGGGTTACATTGGGATTTGATATGTGGGGGGGGGCTCTGTGTGGAGGTTTGGGATCTCATGATTTGACCTTAAGGGCTATGCTGTATATGAGGCCCAAAGCAACTGCTCCGTTATCTGTATCAAATGCACACATTGATGCCACCAAATGAGAAAATAAAAATAGAAAGTACTATAGATAAATTGGAATTAATTTACATCTTAAATTATTTATGTATACACAAAAATGTTTACAAATAGCCAAACTTCACATTTATATTTTAAATCAAAATTGCTCTGCACACTTGCTAAAGAACATTTGTGTGGAAATCTCAGTACATTTGTAGGGCTGCGAGATTATGGCCAATATGCTGTACATTTTACTGTAAACGATTGAATCATCACCTGCCCCTGATTGGAGCAGACACACTTTCACTAAGCTGAAAAACTGTATCCGGTCACAGAGATCTGTAAAGTAAAGTTTTAACATATCGTTTTTTTTAACTTTGCGAGGGTGATGACGTCAGAGCATCGTCCTATGGTCAATGTAACCCCTGCTCATATGCTTAACCCTCTGGAGTCGGTGGACGCGCCGGCGCGTCCAAGTGCACATTTATTTATGTATTTAATCATAGATTTTTGCTTGTAAGGAGTAGAAATATGATTCAGATATCTGCGGAATCACTAGAATCGTAGCTTTTCAAGAGTATCTCCTGTGAGACTGTACCCAGGGCACAGCAGCCAATATTGCCGCTCAAAGCAGCTTGATTTGGCGTTACACTGTGTGTGATTGGTGGATTTGTGTGTCAGTCAAGGACATCTCGGCCGGCCGGCAGCCATGTCGGTCTGAAATGACCAATGGACACTCTAGAAATCTAAGGACCTACCCACCAATAAAAAAACATATAACAGGTGTCTCCCATCAGTTTCAGTCTTTTAGTCTGTGAAGAAGATAGAGAAAATGGCTCGATGGAACTTTACCGTTGCGGACGCGCTGGATTTTATTTTCGCGAGCGGCAGTGAGGAAGATGGCTCATCAGAACCTGAAGGCTTCGACTCTTCTGAAGAAGAAGAATACAGGGACAGCAGGGATCCATTTGAGGATGGGTAAGTGTAAATATAACTTGTAGTGCATTTGCCATTTTGTGAGGAGTACCGCGAAAATGAACAATGGATTTATCAACCTTTTTATTTTCCCCTCATGAACTTTTTCTCGGGACAAAATAGACTCTTGATTAGTAAACGTTTACTCTGTGTAAATGTTATTTATGTGTAAACGTTATTTTGGCATGTATAAGTAAGGTGTAGATGTAAATGTGTAGATGAATAAAAAGAATCCTTTATTCGTCCCACAACGGAGACATTTATAGACATGTATTTTATTTGATCATACTGTTCTGTACAGATGAGACTTTGTCATATACTTATTTACATGTGTGTCTGTGATAAACGTTATTTTGGTGTGTATAAGTAAGGTTACATGTGTAGATGCATGAGATATCATGATCATTATTGTCCCACAATTTTTATTTGTTTTACAGAGAGGTTTCACAGCTGCCTGGGTCTAGCAGCCCACAGATGACATTTATCCACGAGCCTCCAGCTGTGCCCGCCACCATGTTGAGATCTACCGTGGATCAAGGGCCTTCACCACTGCCATCCCCACCAAGCACTAGCGGACCAGCATCACGACAGCTGCCTCCATCTCTGCCTGCGACGAGGTCAAGATACACCTCAGCTCCACCACAGCCACAGCCATCACCATCAACCCGGACAGCAAAGAGGTCTCGTAGAGCACACGTACCTCCCACACAGCCACCAGCTGCCCATGCACCATCACCCCCACCTGCACAGCAGCCAGCTCCACTGTCTTGGAAGACAGGCGAAGACCCTGACACTGCTCCCCCTGTCTCCAGGTTTCAACCTGCTCGCACACCCGGGCCACAGCTCAGCTCAACAGTATCAAACAAACCCCTTGACCTGTTCAAGCTGTTCTTCAGTGCACTAACAGTACAGACACTCTGTACCAACACAAACAAGCGGGCTGCACAGGAGATGGGAAAGGGTAAAACCTACAAATGGACTGACTTGACTGTAGAGGATTTCTATAAATACATGGGGCTGCTGAAAATGGACAATGTATTGGACTACTGGAGGAAGGATCATTTTGTCAGTGTATAATGAATAGTTGGTTGAAGGAAAAAAAGTTCTGATGTTCAATATTGTAAATAGTGAGATTTTGCCAGAGATGTTCACAAGTCTTTTTTTGCAAGTCCAAGTCAAGTCTCAAGTCTTTGTGGGGTGAGACTTGATCAAGTCTCAAGTATTTGGTCACGAGTCCAAGTCAAGTCTCAAGTCTCTAAAAAATAAAAGTCACATATCTCTTCTGGTTGTAATAAGCCTTCTATTGTCTGCTGCTATCCAGTCTGTTAAGAATACTGCACAGCTATATCTAAGAAATTCAAAGCATTTACTGTTATTATCACTCCTATATCTATTAGCATACAGTATCAGTACTGATTAGTTGTTTGTTATATGATCACTTTAAACAGGCTATTGCAATGCAATATGAGGAAAAACATCACACTTTAGCTAAATGCAAACAACTTATAAGCAAAACACTTCAGTATCACAAATACTTTATTAATCCCCCGCAGGGAAACTATAGGTTACTTACGTAACCCCAGATCTCAGAGTAACATGAAGTGAGATGTCTCACTATGGGATGCGCCTCATCGCGGAGCAAACAGAAGCATCAATCTCATTACGCCAATCCTGATTGGCTGGTGATCTTGACGTCAGTGTCAGGGAATTCACCCCCTATAAGTAGCTTGCGCCACGACGCATGCGTCATTCAAAATAAGCACCTCTTCTCGCTTCACCATAGCAAGGAGGGCCGTCTGGTGAGACATCTCACTTCATGTTACTCTGAGAACTGGGGTTACGTAAGTAACCTATAGTTCTCATTCATAACACTCCGTTCGATGTCTCAATATGGGAAATTGTAGCTCCCGTATTGTCAGACGAGCTTATCTCGAAAATCACCAAACCAACCAGAACTTAACAGGTAGAGCTCTGACTCAACCAGGTGCCCAGCACTGCTTGAGTCACACTGGGAGCAGAACGTCCAGCCTGTTAAGAGGCGGACAAAAGTGAGCGGCGAGGACCAGCTCGCCGCTGCACCAATGTCTTGGATGGGAGACATCCTGGACAGAGCCCAGGATGCAGCCAGACCCTGAGTCGAAAGAGCTCGCGGACCCGAGGGTGTCTGCGAACTCTGACTCGTATGAGCCCCAAAGTAATTGCTTCCACAAACCAGTGGAAGAGCCGTTGCTTAGTAACAGGCTTCCCCTTATAAGGGTTAGCCCAGGACACAAGGGGTTGGTCATTATGACGAAGCACCCTTGATCTGTCCCTGTACGTGCGTAAAGCACGGGCTGGACACGGCAAATCCAGCCGCTGTTCCCCGGAGGAATACAGTGGCGGGGAGGATGCCTCAATGTCAAATGTGGTACCTGAACCAACCGCCTTAAGATAAAGGCAGGGTTGGGCTTCAACCACACTCTGTTTGCCCTGGGGCGAACTGAGTGCATGAAGACTGTACAGATAGCGCATGAGTGCCACTGGCTCGCTTGGCAGCTGCCAGGGTCAGCTTCATGTCACACTGTATTCAGATTGTACCACTCACGGGCCAGGCCCATAGAGCCAAGCGCTCTGGGTGTGGGTGAAAGATCGGACAGTATGTCCCTGCGTAGTGGGAGCTGCCATGGCTGCCCGCACAGCAGCTGATATATCTCCGCTAGCCAGTACATAGCTGGCCAGTGCGGAGCTATCAGGATAAGTGTGTGGCGTTGCTCTCTCACTCTGGCCAGAGTTGGGGGTATCAGAGCCAGGGGTGGGAACGCGTACAGAAGGCCCGGGGGCCAATCGTGCGCGAGTGCATCCACGCCTAACGGTGCATTTAGATCGCGCATCGAAAAGAACAGCTGACACTGAGCGTTGTCTTTCAATGTGAACAGATCCACCGCGGCTCTGCCGTAAAGCACCCACAGCTGGCTCACAATCCTTGGATGTAGAGTCCAGTCTGCATAAAGTGGTATACCTCTGGACAGTAGATCTGCCCCGAGGTTCATCACTCCCGGTACGTGCGTCGCTCTCAGAGACAGGAGACGTCTACCGCTCCATAGGATCAGTTTGCGCGCCAGTGTGTGTAACTGGAGAGAACGCAAACCCCCTTGGCGGTTAATATACGATATTGTGGTCGTATTGTCTGTCCTCACGAGGACGTGATGTCCCCTGAGAAAGCGTTTTAGGGTGAGAAACACCGCTAAAAGGCTCCAGGTAATTTATGTGCGCCCGCTGGAGGTCTCTGCTCCAGAGACCCCTCACCGGGCGACCTTCATAAATACCTCCCCAACCTGTCAGACATGCGTCCGTGGTGACCACTTTCCGTGAAAGGACAGCACCCATAGGCACACCTCGTACTAGAAAAGTCGGGTGCAGCCAGTGGCGCAGTGCCATTACGCATTTCACAGTGGGTTTAGTTTTAGGGCGGCCACCCAGCGCTGAAACTCCCTCATGTGTAAGCGTCCCAGTCGTACGACCAGGATGGCTGACGCCATGAGCCCCAGCAATCGCAGGCATGATCTGAAGAGAACATGTTTGCGCAGCTGGAAAAGAGCGAGACAAGCTCTGAAAGCTTTCACTCTATCCGCTGAAAAGGGCACCGAGTTCAGGCGTAAACCCAGGAAGAGTATAGTCTGCGCGGGGCACAACATGCTCTTCTCTGTGTTTATTATGAAACCCAGGTTGAGCAGGTGCTTTACGAGGACATTTGTCTGCGTAACAGCCTCCTGCTCCGACTGTGCGAGTAGCAGCCAGTCGTCCAGGTAGGTCGCCAGGCGAATACCCTGTTGTCTTAACGGGGCTATCGCGGCTTCCGTACATCGTACAAACACCCTTGGACTGAGAGACAGACCGAAGGGGAGTACTCTGTATTCATAACAGATCCCCTGAAATGCGAATCTCAAATATTTCCTGTGTGGGTAATATACTGAGATGTGAAAATACGCATCTTTCAGGTCGACTGATGTAAACCAGTCGTCTTGTCGCACGAGCCGCAGCAGAGATGTGTGAGTGAGCATTCTGAACTTATATATTTTTAGATATTTGTTCAGAGCCCTCAAATCAAGTATTGGCCGAATTCCGTTCCCTCCCCGTTTGGGAACGAGGAAGTACTTGGAATAGAAGCCGCCCTGACTCTGCTCGGCGGGTACAATAGATATAGCCCTCTTTTCTAGGAGTGAGAGAATCTCTCTCTCCAGAATATGGGCTGACTCTCCTCGGGCCTGCAAATGCAGAATGCCTGAGAAGCGAGGGGGGGTGACGGTGACTTGTTGTCTGTAGCTCCGTGTAACTGTCTTGAGAAACCCAAGCAGATGTTGTGAGCATCTCCCGCTGTATGCTCCTTAGAGCCAGCTGAGATGTCACGTCTCTTCCCCTCTGAGTCTCTATTTGTTGTGTTATGGGACCCTCCAGTGTCTGAGCACTGTGGTGCCCCATTTCGACAATCCCCATCGACACAGCGCATGCGTGTGG
Source organism: Gymnodraco acuticeps (assembly GCF_902827175.1). Lineage (NCBI taxonomy): Eukaryota > Metazoa > Chordata > Actinopteri > Perciformes > Bathydraconidae > Gymnodraco > Gymnodraco acuticeps. Next base: position 628,446 of record NW_022992343.1, on the reverse strand, counting down.
CGCCCTTACGGCTCCAGCCGGCACTGCGCATGCGCGTGACGGTGGTGCCTTCACAACCCCAGCCGGCACTGCGCATGCGCGTGACGGTGGTGCCTTTACAGCTCCAGCCGGCACTGCGCATGCGCGTGACGGTGGTGCCTTTACAGCTCCAGCCGGCACTGCGCATGTGCGTGACGGTGGTGCCTTCACGACCCCAGCCGGCACTGCGCATGCGCATGACGGTGGTGCCTTTACAGCCCCAGCCGGCACTGCGCATGCGCGTGACGGTGGTGCCTTCACAGACCCGTCAATTGTCCGCCCTTTGAGTGAGGCCGTAGCTGCTCTCAGAAGGGGAACAGTTGACGGACTGTTTATTGTTTTTATTGTTTTTCTTTTCATTTTTTCGAGCTGCGCCCTTGGCTCGAAGCCTGGATGCGTCAGCGGAAAATGTTTTATGACAGAAAAATCAATAAGTGTGTGACATGTGTTTATGCGGACTTGAGGATGGTGTTGAGGCATCTCTCGAGGCGGCGGGAACACATTTAGAGCTGGGGAACCGTAGACTTCCAGCTCTGTCACAGAGGGGAGAAGGAGGGGCTGTCACGCCGCTCGCTTCTTCTTCCTCGACTGCTGGCCGAAATTCTGGGTTGGCTGCGCCTGGGCTGCAGCCGGAACCGGAGATTTTCTAGGCCAGCTCGCCCTCGTCCCCTGCCTGGGCTGGGGATTCGGGGCGGACTGCGACCTCTGCGTTTTCGGTATTTTGAACCGAGCAGGGTTCGGGGCAGCTTGGACGAAGGGCTGCCGATGCGAAGGCAGCGGCTGGGCCCTTCGAGGGAGGCAGAGGTGGAGGGCCTCGTCCTCCTTCTTTTTCGACTCACATCTCCTCTGCATGGAGGCAAGAACGGAGCCGAAAATCCCCTCGGGAACGATGGGCATGTCAAGCACATCCTCCTTTTCCCGGTCTGGGAGGTTGGTGAGGTTGAGCCATCTAGCTCTTTCCTGCACCACCATGATCCCCATTGTTTTGCCCGTGGCCTGGACGGTGCAGCGTTGGACACGGAGACAAATGTCTGTGACCGCGGCCAACTCATCCAGAACGGCCGGTCCAGGATTACTCAACATATCCTCACAGAGCTCCGCTTGGTATGCGGTTAGCAGTGAGGAAACGTTCAGAGCCCTGGCGGACAACGCTGCGGCTCTGTAGGACCGTTCAGTCATGGTCGACTGGAAACGGTCCATCTTCGCTGGCAGCGTGGGGTTCCTGCTTGGTGACGGGCCTATCCTCGGTAGGAGGTGGGCTGCCACCAGCAGTTCCATCGGCGGTATGCGGAGCAGGCCGAGCCTCTCCATACCGTCGCAGTCTAGGGAGGAGGCACCCTGGATGGGGGCCTTGTTTCTAAAGGGTCGGTCCCTCCACGAGACCGACACCTCATCCAACATCTCCGGGAAGACCGGGAGGAGTTGCCTCCTTGTCCTCGTTGCTTGGGGAGAATGTTTCCCCTCGTAACGGGACCTGGCGGTCTCCTTGGCCATTTCGGGCCACGGGATGTCTAGCCTGGACGCAGCGCGCTCAGACAGGGCGAAGCTGGTGTGCTATCGCCCGGGAGAGCAGCCACCGCTCCCGGCTATGCCGTTCGAGCCGATGACATGAAGATATCTTCTTCTTGCTCATCCGAATCAGACAGGAGGAACTCAGAGGTGTCCTCTTCGTCCTCCATGTAGTCTAATTCCAGGACATCCTCCGCGGGCGAGACCATGGTGAGGTCTCGCCGGGAGCTCCCGCCTGGTGAGGCGTGGGGCTCCGTTCCCGCGTCTCTTGTCGCCACCGGGTCCCGGCCTGACACGGCGTGGGATCCCGGTTCCGCAGCTGCCGCTGTTAGTGAGCCCCAGACCGACACAGTGAGGGGCTCAGTCTCTGCGGCGGACGCCCCCGTGTCTTGATTGCCAAACGGCGAATCAGTGGACATGAGGGAGTCCTGTTCCAACAAGCTAGCTTGGTGTGCTAGCCGTCGGTGGAGGCTCTTTCGGGTGAAACGGGCACAATGCCCGCACGAGCCGGGGTTGTCGATAGCCTCCTGGGCGTGTTCCAGCATGGACCTCAAACACCTCAAACCTGGTGAAAAAGGCACAGCAGAGACTGTTTTTCCTGAGGAAACTAAGACAGGCCAGGCTTCCACAAAAACTGCTGGTAAACTTCTATCGGTCGACCATTGAAAGCACCCTGTCCAGCTGCATAACTGTGTGGTACACCAGCTGCACAGCCGCTGAGCGGAGGGACCTGCAGCGGGTGGTGAAGGCTGCTCAGCGCATCGTTGGGACTGAGCTGCCCAACCTTGATAACATCTACAAAAGTCGACTGCAGAAGAAAGCCAGCAGTATCATCAGAGACATCACACACCCCGGCCACTCACTGTTCGAACCGCTGCCATCCGGCAGACGGTTCAGGTCAATAAAAGCACGCACCAACAGACTGAAGAACAGCTTCTTTCCCAGAGCTGTGGCCTCCATCACTCCCATCCCTGTCCAACCACTAAACGCACTATAACATGCACACATACAAACACACTACTTCCCATCAAAGACTGCAGCCTAAAATACCATGTTATTTATTTGTATATTTATTAAGTATCAACTGATATTTTTTTTAGTAACTATTTATATTTAAACATTGTAGCTTTATATATTTTAACATTCTGGTAAAGTGCATATGATGACCCTGATTATTATTGCTACTATCTCTGCTTTATCACTGTTTTTATGGATGTGTTCTTATTTATGTTATGTATTGCATTGAGAGATGCCAACTGAATTTCGTTGCACTGATGTGTGATGACAATAAAGATATATTCTATTCTATTTCTTGCAAGATGTTTCGACCGGTGGGACAATCGGGCTTTACAGGTTAACAGGTGGCTGCTAACGTTAGCTTACAGCTTATTGCAGTGCTGCCCCCACCCTCTCGTCTCCAACACGGGAGAATTACACATAAACATGCAGCGGTGTGTCAGTGTTGTCGCCAAGTTTAATGTAAAGTTTCACAGCTTTCTTACAGCGGAATCCAGTTTGTTAATGTTCAGTAGCCAACAGCTAGTATAGCATAAACTGCTAACTTTCTTAGTTAGCTCTGCTCTATATATTACAAGCTAACATGACTAGCTAATGTAACAGTGTATGAACTAAAATAGTTGTTGTATTACTACATCATACATGCTTGGTCCAAATCTCTGCTAAAATAATTATTTTTAACACAATTATTATTAAAGTATCTTTATTCTTTTGCATTTTTATCACACTTGGCATAAACTATTTTAGTTCATCAATTAGAACGGGCGGGGAGTCTCCCTCCGCAGCCGGTTGGCGTAGTTTTGGCACAATTCCGATGTACAGACCGACGTTAACAGCAGCCCTTTTTTTTTCTCTCCCGCAGGGGGGGTCGAATAATCGATTATTATTCGCCAGGGCTGTCCGATTTTCGATTTTGATCATGGTCAGTTTCTGGCATCCCTAATTCCACCAGGTCCATCTGCGCCGCGGTGACCCGGTGGAATACAGGGTAATGGCGGACTGGCCATCTGTGTGTTCTGGAGAATCACAGAACGGCACGGTTCGCTGACGGCCGGTGTTATGCCGTAGGTTGAAGCCTTGCCGTGGATTGAAGCCCTGTTCGCGGGGACGCGCAAAGGTGACGTCATCGCCTGTATTGAGCGTTCGCCGTTTTTTCACCCTTTCCAAAGCTTTTTTCTCTCTTTTGAATGATATATCAGATTAAACAGCAAACGGCTGAATAAATAATGTGCATACAATTGCGAGTAGGCTCGTTTTAAGGACACGTTTTTCAGATCTGTCACAATCTTCGTATTGGGATAAACTTACGTTTATGAGTGTATAGTCCCACTCTGTTATATTCCTCCTTCCTACAGAACAGACAATGACAGGATAATATGTGATTTGTCAATAGTCTTATTTCTTAAAACCTTCTCTGTTGTTTAAGTGTCTGATAACCACGAATAGTAAGCAATGATATAACAGTAATTATATCACATGATCATGTCAGACACTGTGTTATTTTCAATCAAGCCTAAAAGATAATGTGTTCTAACTGGCTTCACTCACTTGAATTGCTCCTTTGAATATCATTTTTATATATCCCTACTCAACACATGTTTGTATTGTAATGCCACTCATATTTTTTTTTAATTGTATTTTAAGGTGACATTGAATGCTTTGAAAGGTGCCCTAAAATAAAGTGTATTATTGGTGTCAATAGGGAAGATCTGCACTGTTCTCATACATAACATGTTCAGAGCAGGTATTTCTCCTGCCGGATTTGGAACCCCCCCCCCCTATATCTTTCTCCAGGATAGTCACAACTTCACCAAAATCACACTGGTGCTTGCTGTTCCCCTCTAGTTTATGCTCACAAAAGCATTTCACTCTGGGCCCAGCAGGTACAAAAACTAAAGAGGGGCTTCCATATCCGGCAGTGCAGTTGCTAGAGCTGCCGGATTTTGAAGCGCCCCCTGTAATTTTGGCCAGGATAGTCACAATGTCACCAAAATCACACTGGTGTTGCCTGTTCCCCTCTAGTTTATGCTCACCAAAGCATTTCACTCTGGGCCCTGCAATTGAAAAACTAAAGAGGGGCTTCCATATCCGGCAGTGCAGTTGCTAGAGCTGCCGAATTTTGAAGCGCCCCCTGTAATTTTGGCCAGGATAGTCACAATGTCACCAAAATCACACTGGTGTTGCCTGTTTCCCCTCTAGTTTATGCTCACCAAAGCATTTCACTCTGGGCCCTGCAAGTGAAAAACTAAAGAGGGGCTTCCATATCCGGCAGTGCAGTTGTTAGAGCTGCCGGATTTTGAAGCGCCCCCAGGATAGTCACAATGTCACCAAAATCACACTGGTGCTTGCTGTTCCCCTCTAGTTTATGCTCACCAAAGCATTTCACTCTGGGCCCTGCAGGTGAAAAAATAAAGAGGGGCTTCCAAATCCGGCAGATCAGGTGTTGGTGCTGCCGGATTTGGAACCCCCCCTATATATTTCTCCAGGATAGTCACAACTTCACCAAAATCACACTGGTGCTTGCTGTTCCCCTCTAGTTTATGCTCACAAAAGCATTTCACTCTGGGCCCAGCAGGTACAAAAACTAAAGAGGGGCTTCCATATCCGGCAGTGCAGTTGCTAGAGCTGCCGGATTTTGAAGCGCCCCCTGTAATTTTGGCCAGGATAGTCACAATGTCACCAAAATCACACTGGTGTTGCCTGTTCCCCTCTAGTTTATGCTCACCAAAGCATTTCACTCTGGGCCCTGCAAGTGAAAAACTAAAGAGGGGCTTCCATATCCGGCAGTGCAGTTGTTAGAGCTGCCGGATTTTGAAGCGCCCCCAGGATAGTCACAATGTCACCAAAATCACACTGGTGCTTGCTGTTCCCCTCTAGTTTATGCTCACCAAAGCATTTCACTCTGGGCCCTGCAGGTGAAAAAATAAAGAGGGGCTTCCAAATCCGGCAGATCAGGTGTTGGTGCTGCCGGATTTGGAACCCCCCCTATATATTTCTCCAGGATAGTCACAACTTCACCAAAATCACACTGGTGCTTGCTGTTCCCCTCTAGTTTGTGCTCACAAAAGCATTTTACTCTGGGCCCTGCCTGTAGAAGAGGCATGCACAGTCTTTTTATAGTACTTTCATCCTGATTGATGAGTCAACAATAAAGCAGTTCAGTGTTTATGGTCATTTGGCATGTGTATTTGATTATTGATTTTTAATGGCAGTGTTTTGAAAATGGCAAACAAGTGACTATGTCAGTTGTTTGCCTGACCTGTAGAACTGCCTGCAGTGTTGCAAAAGTGCCCTGTTGAATTTAAAATTGAGTGCAAATCTGAAAATGTGTTTAGATTTTTGGAGACTTGAGCTGAGGTTTTGCTTTTTGAGTGTCACTTTAAATAATGTGGCTTTATGTGTAATTTTAGTGTGTTTGCAAACGAAAAATACTGTATTGGTCTAATTATTTATAATTTACAAACCTATTGCAATAAAGTGAAGAAATGGAGAAGATACCACAAATGTGAACAAATATGTTTGGGTGAGGTTAAAAGAATGTCCCTTTATTTTGTGTCCATGTGGTTATAAAGAAGGTGTGCGCTGTTGAAAGAATTCAAAACACTTGAACTTGTAAAAACAGGGATTTATCATTGCCAGGAAAAAGGATAATTGTATTATTATGATATTACACAGAAACGCAGAAATGACTTGGACTGCAAGCAAATAGAAAATCTTCCTCAGGATAGAAAGTCTGCTCTGCCGGATTTGGAAGCCCCTTAGATAGTCACAGACTCACCAAAATCACACTGGTGCTTGCTGTTCCCCTCTAGTTTGTGCTCACCAAAGCATTTTACTAGAGGGGAACAGCAAGCACCAGTGTGATTTTGGTGAGTCTGTGACTATCCTGGCCAAAATTACAGGGGGCGCTTCAAAATCCAGCAGCTCTAACAACTGCACTGCCGGATATGGAAGCCCCTCTTTATTTTTTCACCTGCAGGGCCCAGAGTGAAATGCTTTGGTGATCATAAACTAGAGGGGAACAGGCAACACCAGTGTGATTTTGGTGACACTGTGACTATCCTGGACAAAGATATAGGGGGGGTTCCAAATCCGGCAGGAGAAATACCTGCTCTGAACATGTTATGTAGAGAACAGTGCAGATCTTCCCTATTGACACCAGGATTAACCTAGTCTAAAATAAGGAACATTAATAGTGTGATAGAAAATGAAATGTAATGTAATAGAGGCACAGATATAAGATCAATAATACACTTTATTTTAGGGCACCTTTCAAAGCATTCAATGTCACTTTAAAATACAATTTAAACAAAATAGTGGCATTACAATACAAACATGTGTTGAGTAGGAATATATAAAAATGATATTCAAAGGAGCAATTCAAGTGAGTGAAGCCAGTTTGAACACAATATCTTTTAGGCTTGATTGATAATAACACAGTGTCTGACATGATCATATATGTGATATCATTACTGTTATATCATTGCTTACTATTCGTGGTTATCAGACACTTAAACAACAGAGAAGGTTTTAAGAAATAGGACTATACTGACAAATCACATATTATCCTGTCATTGTCTGTTCTGTAGGAAGGAGGAATATAACAGAGTGGGACTATCCACTCAAAAACGTAAGTTTATTCCAATACGAAGATTGTGACAGATCTGAAAAACGTGTCCTTAAAACGAACCTCCTCGCAATTGTATGCACATTATTTATTCAGCCGTTTGCTGTTTAATCTGATATATCACTCAAAAGAGAGAAAAAAGCTTAGAAAAGGGTGAAAAAAGCTTACAAAACGGCGAACGCTCAATACGTTCTTATTATACATCCATGCTCGATACAGGCGATGACGTCACCTTTGCGCGTCCCCGCGAACAGGGCTTCAATCCACGGCAAGGCTTCAACCTACGGCATAACACCGGCACCGCCCTTAATTTTTTTAAACGGCATCATGTAACTTGCGCTGACAGGCGACAGAGGTCCACAGTTGCCGCACAGCGAGGCTCCCCCCGCCCTCCCGTAGACAGTTTACGAGCTCAGTCACTTCATAACACCAAAGATGGATCGCGGTAAACGCTCTGAAGTGAGGCTCCACTACACTAAAAAAGAAAAAGACAAGGCACAGTGTATCAGTGGGGGCAGCACTGCAATAAGCTGTAAGCTAACGTTAGCAGCCACCTGTTAATATGTAAAGCCCGAAATTTAAAATAAATTAGCGTTTGCCTGTTAATAGCTGGCCACAGGCATAGCTCAGTTAAAATAAAGCACAGTTATTCTGCAATACATTTGTATTGCACGTATAATTTTATTTGTAAAAATGTCAGTTAAAGCTTAAAAGAATAAAGATATTTTTGTTATCTAAACGTTTGACCTCTTTCTTTTTACAATTTTGGAATCGAAAAGGGGAATCGATAAGCAGAACCGGAATCAGAATCGATACATTTCAAACGATACCCATCCATACTTTTGACGCATGTTGGTTGTATGTTGTGTAACAAAGGGTTAACATGACAGCTGTGATGTTCACTCTTTTGACAGAGCACCAGTGGACAGTGAAGACTATGGAAGAGAAGATGTGATGGCTTTGTGTGGAAAGCTGCTGAAGCCAGCCTGTGTCCCTCTCATCAGTCTCCCCAGGCAGCACCCAGCTATTCTTCCATCTTGCAGATGAAAATATTTTGATATGTGAGTAATAACTAACTTGTGTCTAACATAATATTGAATGTGGTTTAGTAAAGTATTTAAAAATACCCCACATTGTACATGTACAGGACAATCAGACCTTGTTCAACAAAGATCATCAGACAATTGTTTTGTCTTTGAGGTACAGCCGCAGCAGAGAGTCTTGAGTTTGAAGAAAACACTACTATTTTATTTAGTGTTGTTTAATCAATCAATATTTACGGGTCTTGAATTTCCTCACTGGATTACAAAATGCTCAAATCTTATTGTACAGGGACATAATGAAGATTTCATCAACTGAAGATGAAAATATAGATTTTTTATTTTTTATTTATTTATCCTGGAATGTCCCATTGAGATACAAGATATCTTCTTCCAGGGAGTCCTGACCAACACGGCACACAACAAGTTTCAACATAAAACAAGGGCATTAAACAAAAACCATACAATTCAAATATAAATACAGAAGTCCATTTGTGCAGTGGCAAGAAGCATAATCACATCAGCAATAGCATCAGGTAAAACAGTTACATGTTTCATGAAGGGCTAATCGTAGCATACCTTTAAAAGCATTTACAGTAGGAAGTGCCTCTAGACAAAGTTTTACTTGCAGCGTATTCCATAAAAAGGGAGCATAGTGGGAGAATGCAGCTTTACCAAGCTCTGACTGCATCAAAGGAACATTTAAAAGCATTCCATTTGCTGCTCGTCTGGTATTAAAAAAGCAAGTATAAAAGGACAGAAGTCTGGAGATATATAAGGGCAGCTTACCTAGCAATGACTTAAGGATAAAAATCAACATGTGTGATTGTCTTCTTTGGTACAGAGAGGACCATCCTAGGGACTGATACAAAGTGCAGTGGTGGGTGCGAGAGCCTGCACCCATTACAAAACGTATAGCAGTATGGTACGCAGAATCCAGCTTTTTAAGCAGGGAGGAAGGCGCATGCATATAGATCACATCGCCATAGTCTAATACAGACAGAAAGGAACTCTGCACAATTCTCTTCCTGGCTTCAGACGGGAAACATTTCTTTAAACGGAAGAAAAAGCCCAGTTTAGGTCTAAGTTTTCTCAGTAGGTTCCCAATATGAACATCAAAGGCCATCTTTTCATCAATCCATATGCCCAGATATTTGTAGGATGCTACTTTGTCAAGGCATGTCCCTTCCAGTGTCAGAAGCGGAGGGACAGCTGTATTAGCTCGAGAGCGAGAGAAGGTCATGTACTTGGTCTTTTTTGCATTAAGGACCAGTCTTAGCCTTAGCAAGGAGTGTTGCAGTGTATTAAAAGCATCCTGTAGAAGCTCTATGGCCTGAGTTAAAGAGGAAGCCACTGTGTAAACAACTGTATCATCGGCGTATAAATGAAACCGTGCTGGGTTTATCCCATTTCCTAGTTCATTTATAAAGATGGAGAATAAGACAGGGGCCAAAATAGAACCTTGTGGAACACCTTTGTTTACAGTAAGAGCAGCTGAGGTATAATCTTCTACTGAGACACACTGAGTTCTTTCAGATAGATAGTTTGATAGATTGAATGATATGTACCATTTTAAGGCAAAGAAGCTAATGTATAAGTTATACAGTTATTTCTGCAAGAAAATTACAATACAATGACTGTTTAATCTTCACATCTTGTATTCATGTCTATAATTTTGAGCACCAAATTATTGAAAAGTATCGATAAGAGTATCGAAAAATACCGATAGGCAGTACCGGTATCGATAAAATCCTAACGATACCCATCCCTACTGGTGTGTGTGTGTGTGCGCTTCAAAGGTCCATCATACAAGATTTAGGGGATCTATTGGCAGCTGCTGATAATAACATCCATCATTATGGTTTACTAATAGTTATCACTTCACTTCCTCCTCCAGCACCTTGACACAGCAGGAACCTACGCCAGGATCCTGTTTGTGGACTTCAGCTCCGCCTTCAACACCATCATCCCGGCTCTGCTGCAGGACAAGCTCTCCCAGCTGCACGTGCCCGACTCCACCTGCAGGTGGATCACAGACTTCCTGTGTGACAGGAAGCAGCACGTGAGGCTGGGGAAACACGTCTCTGACCCCCGGACCATCAGCACCGGTTCCCCTCAAGGCTGCGTTCTTTCCCCTCTGCTCTTCTCCCTGTACACCAACAGCTGCACCTCCAGTCACCAGTCTGTCAAGCTCCTGAAGTTCAGACGACACCACCCTCATCGGACTCATCTCTGGTGGGGACGAGTCTGCCTACAGGTGGGAGATGGACCATCTGGTGACCTGGTGTGGGGAAAACCACCTGTATACCACTCTGTGTGACTCCCCAGTAACCGCTGTGGAGTCTTTCCGCTTCCTGGGCATCATCATCGCCCAGGACCTCAAATGGGAGCAGAACATTAGCTCCCTCATCAAAAAAGCACAGCCGAGGAAGTTCTTCCTGAGGCAGCTGAAGAAATTCAACCTGCCAAAGACGATGATGGTGAACTTCTACACCTCCATCATCGAGTCCATCCTCTCCTCCTCCATCACCATCTGGTACGCTGCAGCCACAGCCAAGGATAAGGGCAGGCTGCAGCTTGGTGTGAAGAAATCAACTGTGGGAGCAATTATTAGAAAATGGAAGATATACAAGACCACTGATAATCTCCCTCGATCTGGGGCTCCACGCAAGATCTCACCCCGTGGGGTCAAAATTATCACAAGAATGGAGCGCAAAAATCCCAGAACCACACGGGGGGACCTAGTCAATGACCTGCAGAGAGCTGGGACCAAAGTAACAAAGGCTACCATCAGTAACACACTCCGCCACCAGGGACTCAAATCCTGCAGTGCCAGACGTGTCCCCCTGCTTAAGCCAGTACATGTCCAGGCCCGTCTGAAGATTGCTAGAGAGCATTTAGATGATCCAGAAGAGGATTGGGAGAATGTCATATGGTCAGATGAAACCAAAATAGAACTTTTTGGTAAAAACTCAACTAGACGTGTTTGGAGGAGAAAGAATGCTGAGTTGCATCCAAAGAACACCATACCTACTGTGGAACATGGGGGTGGAAACATCATGCTTTGGGGCTGTTTTTCTGCAAAGGGACCAGGACGACTGATCTGTGTAAAGGAAAGAATGAATGGGGCCATGTATCGTGAGATTTTGAGTGACAACCTCCTTCCATCAGCAAGGGCATTGAAGATGAAACGTGACTGGGTCTTTCAGCATGACAATGATCCCAAACACACCGCCCGGGCAACAAAGGAGTGGCTTCGTAAGAAGCATTTCAAGGTCCTGGAGTGGCCTAGCCAGTCTCCAGATCTCAACCTCATAGAAAATCTTTGGAGGGAGTTGAAAGTCCGTGTTGCCCAGCAACAGCCCCAAAACATCACTGCTCTAGAGGAGATCTGCATGGAGGAATGGGCCAAAATACCAGCAACAGTGTGTGAAAACCTTGTGAAGACTTACAGAAAACGTTTGACCTCTGTCATTGCCAACAAAGGCTATATAACAAAGTATTGAGATGAACTTTTGTTATTGACCAAATACTTATTTTCCACCATAATTTGCAAATAAATTCTTTAAAAATCAGACAATGTGATTTTCTTGATTTTTTTTTCTTTTCTCATTCTGTCTCTCATAGTTGAGGTATACCTAGGATGAAAATTACAGGCCTCTCATCTTTTTAAGTGGGAGAACTTGCACAATTGGTGGCTGACTAAATACTTTTTTGCCCCACTGTATATGCCCATTTAACGATTTTTGTTAAGATCTATGAGACATAGCGAGTCGGTTAAGCACCGAGTAAGTGAAAACCAACAAGGCACAGCAAGTTAACCAGTTAAGCCCTGAGCCTGTTTTTCAGGTTTCAGGCTCGAAAATGCCACTAACACAACAAATGATATATCTTCACTTCTAAAAGGGGTAAATTAATAATTATTTTTCTCAAAGCAAGGTTACATCTGTGAGTTGGATGTAGAAGTGTCAGAATCAATATAGATGTTTTTATTTTAAAGTAAATTCAGATGGAACATAGTAAAAACATGTAAATTCTAATGTCCACCTAAAAAAAAAAACTTTACTTATAGTGAAAACCACCCTTGCATGATGGGTTAGTAGACTAAAAGCTTTAGGAATCCAAACTATAACATATAATAAGTACCCTGTATCAAGATTGATGCAAAACAAGTGAAATTTGAGCTTTTTAGAGAGATTTAGAAAAATAAAGTCTAAGCGGACTCACCTCTGGGTAATTTGGGAACCATCGGTTCCATTTGAACTTTTTCACTGTAAAAATCATGTTATTACTTTGAATTATCACTATAGGTATTCATTCCATCCAAATACAACTGTTGTGAAAAAGAAAAAAAAGAAAAAAGAAATAAAATAAAATAAAACATAGGCTTACTCTTACAGTGAGCCTCTGAATTAGCCCCGAGCGAAAAATGCAACCTATTACAGCACCGAAAATCACTCCTCGCTCCCTTATTACTTATCCTAGCTGCACATCCAACACATTGTTTATGATCGCAAGGAGACACAGAATCTAACGGTGCCCACCTGAACAGCCCAACACTGAAAGATACAAACTCGCGACGTTATCAACAAAAACGTACATCAAAACAAATGGCGCTAGCGCTAATGCGCTAGGCTAACAATGACTTACCTTCCTCGTTGTCTGGTCTAAACTGGTCTTCAATGGCATTAAAACGATAAAAACGATGATGTAGTTAATCCATAGATTAATATCCAATGGGGCTGTGTCCCCTTTGAAATGTTCTGATAATCTATAAGCAATAAAACTGCAATTCCGTTATCTGCTGTCCGCTCTGTGCTCCGTGCGCTCTGGGTCCTGCTGCAATACCTGCTTCTTTACGCTGTAAACAATAAATGCAGTGGGCTGCGTAATGTTGGCACGCTGGCTGGCATTCTTTATAATTTGCGCAGGACCATATCTCTGGAACCCATTGGTCAATTCGTGTGATTTACACCTTTTTCTTAACCATCAGAACCAATAGAATCGATGGGCAGTTCCCAAATCTACGTAAACATTACCATAGCGGACGTAATAGAGAAGCAAACGAAGCATACCTGAAAGTGCAAGCCTGGACGGCAATACTTTATACCGAGTATATTGCCATAAATATGATGATTGATTATCAGTAAAAAATTATACGTGACACAAAGACATTGGATTAACCTTGAGATGCGTTTTTATTCCGTTGAACACAACTTTTGATCACAAATCAAAAAAGGTAAGACGTAATTATTGTAATATTTTTGAAACCGGATGTTGTTTACTTTCTCTTTTCTGGCTGATAGCTCCAGGAATTCGAGGTCGGACAGTGATGACATTACATGTGTGGAATCTGTGGAGTCTCAGCTTTAAATCGTATATCTTGTTTGTGCAGTTAAGATAGTAATAAGGGCATTTCTACCGTGTGTTGTGTGTAAAAAAGCGTTAGCATTAGTTAGCATTTTTTCGCTCAATGCTAATTCAAAGGCTTGGTATTACTCGTGTTTTTTTTAGCTAACAATTGTTCTTATTGTCAGTTAGCGGAGTTTCTTACCTTTAAAAGGGTATGAAACATTAATAGTTTCATAAATGTTAAGAAGCCCTGAGACATGTGAGAAAAAAAAAACTGTGGGAGAGGGCCAATGGGGGGACCTTCGGGCTTAACTGGTTAACCCGGGGTTAAGTAACTGAAGTCAGTGCTAGTCGAAAACAGTTGAGAACTGTTTTAAAAAAGTCCTTTTGGAGGAAAACGGCTTGATTAAGGTGTAAGCCTTTATCAGTGGTACCAGGATATTGCGGGTGGAATACGGTATCTGGAGTTACAGCAGCATTACGTACATTTTTGATGACGGTCATTTAATAGTCGCTGATAGGTTTCCATATTGCTCCCACCTAACGTGTCTAAATATCAATAACAGTTAACCAATAGTGGACTATAAAGTCAATTATTACGTAGATAGGTTTATGGCTTTTGCGTAAGGGTTCCTAACTTTAAGTGATGATATCAATAAGATAAAGCCCATTTTTCATAGTTGTGAAGATAAACTTCTGTTGTTGCAATGTTGAGGTAGAATGAAGGAGTCTGGAACGTCGTTTAGCCAAAGCACTGAGAGTTTTATTGATCACAGTACATTAATACGGCCGGGGAGATCACTTAGTTTCACACTGTCCCGTGCTCCACCATCATGATCTCTGCCCCAGAATAGACCCAACACGCATCAACATGAGGAGAGGCGGGCTCACAGAAGCCTGCGTTTACCTAATCAATAGCAAATGGGAGACAATAAACTATTTGTCTCAAGGAAACGCAGACAAGCCTGAAACCTTCCCCCCACAGGATATGGGAGAAGCGTTTGACCTGTGACCTCAACCTACAGAGGAGTCTTTTGACTGATACTTACAAACACATGTTTGCAGTATCACAGAATCTAAGAAACTATAGGAAACTCTATAAACAGATCAGATTAAAATATTCTCTTACAGATTCACTCTTTTTATCAATCTATTGATAACCAATTAACATTAGTCTAAGAATATTTCAGTCAATACTTAAAATCAATAAATTTAAATCGTCTTCAGAGTTGGGTGGGCTCAGATACATTCATTACATTAAAAGTAGAACAAGATTGAAAACACTTCAATCACCATGATTGAACACAGTCAATCATAATAAAAATCATCTCTCTTCAGTGCTTGGCATCTTTTGTCAAAAGGCACAATAATAAACACATGGGATACAAAATATTACAGCAAAATATATGTTTCAAAAATAAGATCTTTTATCATTTATCACTCAGTTAATCTCATTCATCAAACACAAATTCTAAATCAGCTTACATCTCAAAGATTTACTTTAAGGCAATTACTTATTAAAAACACAATTAGAATTTAGGATTATAAGAAATCAATTGAGGTATAATTTAGGATTATGAGAAATCCAGCTAAGATTCCCAGTTAAGGTATAAATTCACAGTGATGAATCGATCAATCTGTAATCTGTAAAATTACAGTGTCCTCAATCTTTAACATTACTTTACGTTTACTTCATTACGCTTTATTCAAGAGTAAGGCATGCTATTTAATTAATTACATTACTTCAACTATCAATCATTATGTCATTTCAAAATCTGAAGGGAAAAACTAAACAATTCTCAAAATGTTTAACAATCTGAAAAGGAAGAATCAAACATTTTATTGTATAACAACCTGAAAAGGAAAAAATCAAAACATCTGTTCTTTATTCAAAGTCTCAACTGTAATCAATATCAAAACATCTGTTCTTTATTCAGCGTATCAACTGTAATCAATATTAGAAATATCTTATTGTTCAATACCTTATAAATCTGAAAATATCAATTAATTAATTTGTTTAGTGTGAAAGTGTAATCTGATCTGACAAAATATATTTATCACCACTATTTAACACATATCTGTTCATTGGGAATACAAAAACAATCATTAATTGTACATCTGTAATCATCTGGTCATTCAATTCAAATGTTATCTTTGTATCAGAGCTAGAAGAACATGTTTTCCTCCTCTCTTTATGACACAGAATGTCTGGTGTGTAAAGGCATCCTGATACTGTAGATTAGCACTGAGGTGCTGATTGCCTCAAAACTCTTCTTCATCAGAGCGCCATAACTCAATTATCTGTAGATTAGCACTGAGGTGCTGATTGGCTCAAAACTCTTCTTCATCAGAGCGCCATATCTCAATCCCCCCCAATTGCTCTGCTTTTGTGGCTCAATTCAGTGAGCACTTTATGATCTCCCAGTGAAACAGAGGCTCATCTGCCTGTATTCCTTCTGCTATCTGCTTGAGAGCAGTGCACCTGCCTATTCCAAGTGGCACATCCAGATGCCCCCCCCGTGATGGGAGAGGTTATGAAAACATCTGCTCCTCCAAGAAACATGGAACCTTGTATGAAGCCTCTGAAGCCATCGCTCGTCCTGCAGAGTTGTCTGCCTGAGCCCACCGAGCAGAAAGATGAAGAAGCATCCCATCTCATCAGAAAGTTGAAGATTAGAATCCTCTCATCTCGAACGACCTCCTTGCCCGTGGATAAGTTGCTCTCTGCAGCCGGAGAGTGTGATCCTCTCTCTCTGACCCTTGGCCTTCAGAGCTGTCCTAGTTATTGGGTTAACACTTGATAGGGATGTTTTCCTGAGTGCAGACAACTCAAAGTAATGGATTAGCACTAGGGCTGTGCAATTAATCGTATTTTAATCGCGATTACGATTATGGCTTGCGACGATTATGAAAACAGCATAATTGACAAAATACGATTATTTTGCTGGGTGCGCTTTCGCCCCTCCCTAAAAGCCCACTCGGCCACGTGGGAGTGACATGTGTTGTGAGTGTTCAGCGCGAGCGAAAATGTCAGAACAAGAGCAGCAACTCGTTAAAAAGAAGGGTACAACTATTTCCACTATTTGCAAGTAGCCTACTTTGTCATTACATTTCACATCGCTAAAGATATGTGCCCAGTTAGCACTGTTAGCAACCAGGGCTTTAAGCAACTTGTCAACACGTTGGACAAGCGTTACGCGATGCCGTCTCGGTATTATTTCAGCAGGTCTGCGCTCCCTGCGCTATGTGACAAATGCCGTGGGGAAGTTGAGAGAGATGTGGCTTCAGCTGACTACTTTGCTACCACAACAGACCTATGGTCTAGCCCAGGGGTGCCCAACCAGTCGATCGCGAGATGTGTCTAAATATAGAAAAACAATATTCTGTTTTATCGTTAATGTCCTGTAACATAATCTTCCTGTGTCAGAATAATGCACTTGAACGCATCAAAGCTTTGTGATTGGCCGACGTCACCCCATGTGTTGGGGCGTGGCTGAGGGTCTTCAGTACAGGTGGCAATATCGTCACCTGCCTGCGCTCATCTCGAAACCAGACCATGTAAACAGGCTGTTGTTTCTTGCAAAAAATCTTTAAGAGATGACACGAGCAGCCCTACCAGCATTTGCCATGGTGGCCTAAACATTTTTATTTGGTCTTAAATTGTAGTTCAACATTTATTTCCTGTTACTTCTGGACCATGACGGTTGGCCAGCCTTCAACGTTTAACTGAGTGGAATAATGAATATGTTTTACCAACATGTTGGCTATATGTTAAGGAGTGTTCAGTAGGTTGTGACAGTGCACTGCATCATATTTGATTTAATTTATTTTGGTCTAATTTATTTTTATTTATCATATTGATAATATATGTTTATTATGGTTTTGGAAGTGCGCTCCAACATATTTGTTGATCTTGTTTATTGGTAAAATATTATTTGTTTTAAAGTTCAATAAATGGTCAATGAATAATCGTCAAAATAATCGTGATATCAATTATTGACCAAATAATCGTGATTATGATTTTTGCCATAATCGCACAGCCCTAATTAGCACATTATCATTCAATTACAAAAATAGGATAGGCCCCCTCAGAATGATTTGGGAGCCTTCCTAACACATGCACATTATAAATGTAAGGTTTGTGTTAGTCATTTAACATGCAAGAATCATATACTCATCAGTCCAAAGCAGAGAAATGTTATTTTAAGTTAAATGTGAGCTAGTCCCTGTGGAATAACCCTTTCTCAATGATTCTAAATGTTATATTAATTCACCATTTACCGTTTGATCAAGGATTAGTTTATCAGAAGTACATTTCCTCTTCCATAAAACATAGGTTTGAGAAATGAATGTTCCAATATGAAATCAATTGCTCAATTTCTCAATATAATTTGACTCTTCCCCTCTTTTCTTACATATTGTCACATATTAAATAATAACTTAGGAGTCTATTTAAGCATGGTATTGTCTATATAAGCTATTAATCGAGAAAACTCAGTCAGTATGCAACTCGCAAATATCTCTCCTCCTTCCTATCCCTCTCTTCCACATCTCCCTCTCATACTCACTTCCCCATCTCTTTCTCATCCCTCTCTCTTCTCTTTCTCTCTTACTTCTGTTAGATATGAAGTAAAAACATACAAGTCCATGTAAGCATCTGAGATACCACTGAAAGCATGGCATAAATCAGTGATTACCAAACGGTGTGCCGCGGCACACTGGTGTGCCATGAGGCAAGTCCGGGTGTGCCGTGGGATTTTGTGACAACCATACGTTATTATTGCAATATACAACTACACAAAAATAATTATTTTTTAAATGACTATATCAGTGCTTTGTAGGTTTATATGTACGTAACCTGCGCGACTTGCGCATCCACATCTCCACGTACAGTGCTGCATAAACATGGCTGAGTCAGCGATAACTCTCGAGGGGTGGAGGTATGCCCATTATTTTGAGTTCGTCCAAAGAATGGACAGGAATGGGACGGTGAGGTGCAAACTGTGTCCAGGCCAGAAGCTGTTATCCACTGCTGGAAACACCACGTGGTCAAACCTCAACAAGCACCTGCAAAGAACACATGCCAAGGTGAAGCTAACGCACAGCTATTAGTTGTTTGTTTATATCACGCAGTCTGTTCTTCTTCTCTGTCTTCTGGTTGTTGCCTGTTTTGAATGACAAATACACACTACCGCCATGGATGCACAATAAGAACTAGATACAGCGTGGGAGGCGGGGCCTCATTCATCCCTATGAGAGCTGCTCATTAGCGCATGATGATAAAATGGCCCAACTTTTGAGAGAGTGAAACGTCACAGATTACCCAGCATGCCTGAGAAGTACCCGTATGTGCACTTATAGAGCATGCGCAACTTTAACCAAAATGCTCGTTCACATCAAGCACGTCAATTTGCGTACACGTAACAGCACCGCGCGTTCATGACAGCATGGTAATGGATTGTTGTTATCATGGATTTGATATGAACGAGGCGGCAGTTAGCAGCTAGCGGCTAGCTAGTAATGATCTAGTGATATCGGTAATATTAACTCTATTTAATACAACATTTACGGTACAAGATTTAATCATACAGCCCATGTAGTATGACAATGAATTACAGCAAACATGTGCAATATATCCATTATTACAGCTCCGTGAGATGGCAGTAAGATGATATGGATCCGTTCCCATTGTGCATCCATGGGTAAAGATAAACGCAACTCACATAGGTTCCTCATACAGCATCTCTGTAAACTACGTGTATTCACTGAATTTCACTCTCTGCCTTTAACGGCTCATTGTAGCTCCAATAGCTCCAGCCCCATCCTCCCTGTGAGCACAGTGTGCTCTGATTGGTCGGGACACGTAACATGAACGTGCCGGGCTGCGCGGTCCCGTGGATTAGATGCGCGTTCATAATGCAGAGGGAAATAACTCTCAGAATAACGTTATTAGCAATTTTTTACAACTTGAGGAACGGATGTTTTTTAATAAGGGCTATACAAGTGTTCATACTGGGTAGTTTATTTAGTTTAAAAAAATTATCCAACGAGTTACAGACCACTCTTTCCCCATGTAAGTCAATGGGAAAAAGTGTTTCCGGGCCTGGCAACCAAACGGAAGTGTAGTACAGCCGTTTGGCCAGCACGAATATTTTCATCTGAGTCCGGCGCACTTCCTGGGGGCTTGACTACCGCCGCCTGCTGGTAAGGAAAGTTATTGCCACTCACGCATGCGCAGTTTGTACGTGCTCGGCGAGTAAAGTAACGAGTTACTTTATGTAGATAATAACGAAGTAGTGTAATATTACTTTTTTTTAAAAGTAATACATTTATAATTTGTAATTTGTAATTCAGGACCATGGACAATTCAGCTTCCTTGCATTGACAGTTGTCTGTGCTGAATTTCTGCTGAGTTTCCTTTGCCTCATTTTCTATTTTGTGACCTGTCTGGTGTAAATGAGTGTGTTGCTGCTTTGATGAAGCCTAATTTGATAAAGTTTCAAATTAATTTCGGAAATATTTCGTAATATAGTTGTCTTTGTCACATTTTATTTGGCATTAGTAAATAATT
This sequence comes from Gymnodraco acuticeps, assembly GCF_902827175.1. Taxonomy (NCBI): domain Eukaryota; kingdom Metazoa; phylum Chordata; class Actinopteri; order Perciformes; family Bathydraconidae; genus Gymnodraco; species Gymnodraco acuticeps. Next base: position 608,312 of record NW_022992343.1, on the reverse strand, counting down.
ATGCACATTTACAGATACTTTACATGATATGAGTGATAACACGTGTTATAAGGGCTATTTTTTCACAATAGGTGTGCCTTGAGATTTTTTACTTTTTTTACTTCCTTTGGTGTGCCTTGGGCACAAAAAAAGTTTGGGAACCACTGGCATAAATGATAGTGGGCGTCTGAGGGTGTCATTACTGAGAAATGTCAAAGAAATTCAAAACCTTACATTTTAAAACAGGTTTGCATTCCTCCACTTAAGGTGACGTTATCATTGGAAACAATAAAACCGAACTATTTTGATGTAGAATCTATAAATTGAATCGTTAGAGCAGAACAAAATGGTTGTATTGTAGCCTGAGTTCCGTGCAGCCTCTAGTTTCAACAGGTGGAAACATGGTCCACATAATGTGAATACATGCAGAAGTAGACAGTAAGAGGCCCCTGACATTAGGCCTATTTTTTTAAATAGTAGGGGCTCTTCACTCTGCATAGCGGTATGAATAGCCTTAAAAAAACAAACAACCCACTCCATGGTAACGAGAGTCATATTTCTGACCCATATGCCCTAAGTGAAGCCGTTAGTCTCATCTAACTGACCCAAGGGTTGGTGCTGGTGTGGCAGTTCCAAGTGTTCAGAGCAGACGTCAAGCTTTCAGTTCATGGCTCGGTGGGGGGGAGCAGACCCACGTGAGACAGTATCAAGGCTCTAATGTTCAGTGTGAGGAGCGTCATTCTCTCTGGGTGCAGGAAATGGTGCCCATTCTTGGACCAAACCATTAATGTCATGTAGAGCAGCCATAGCATCTCTGTGACTGCACTCAGCCGAACTGTAGCAGGGTAGAACTGGGTGACTCTTAGTGAAGCTGTCCAACGCCATTAGACAAAATGGAACCACGTGCTAACAAAAAGGACACAGGGTCATCAATGTCTCTCTTTACCATTGGCCTAATCATAAACAAATTAGTGGGAAAAATGTGGAACACTAATCCATCATGTGGAATGTTGAGTTAATTTAAATAATTACTTATGGGTTGAAATCAAATTAACATTAACATTAGAACTAAAGTCAGTTAAAAAATTGGACATGCACAGATCAGTAATCAATACACCATTTTCCCAGCTCTGTGATGAAAACAATAACAAGCAGGGATGCAAACTTGTCATCTTTTGGCGAAATTTGCCGTTTTGAATCCAAAATAGGTCGTTTGTGTGATTCATGTAGATCTGCAATAAAATATTATTGGGGTATGGGCAGGGTTGCTAACTTTGATATCATGGGTTTAATTACACACATGCGCACGAAGTGACTGCTATCGTGTCAGTAGCGGGACCTTAGCATATATTTAGGATATATATATATAATATATATATACAAATACACAATATTGGACACAGACTATAAAGGGCACACAGTTTCATTCACTAATGAAAGTCAAACACATGTTTGTTTCCACTGTTTTATTGTGTGCCTGTCGCGATAAGCAACTAATTGACTTATCGGCTCCCGAGTATTTGTGTTGGATAATCTAGGGTAGGGCTAACCCATACAGTGGTGGGGCTCAAATCAGTATTTTAAATGTAATTACATACACGCTATATCGCCCCCTTGTCAGTGAAACGCCACGCGTGAGGTTTAGATTATTTCCCTGTCTCAATCCAAATTGAACTGTATGAAATAAAAAGGCACATTTGTGTTGCAGTAAATAAAAAGGGCGACCTGGAGGCAATCCTGCCATTTCCTCACAAGTGAAAGAGTTGACATGTTGAAAACCCAACCCCCGCTTGGGGTCTGGGGGGATTCTCCCCCAGGAGATTTTTTAAAATACTAACATAAAATACACATTCTCTCTTTAGAGGAAAAAATAAATCCATCTATTACTGCACGACATATTTAAATGAAGCTGAACCTGCTGCTCCTCGGGAAGAGGCTGTGTGAATTACTTTACATTACCCCATTGTTCTGTTGTGTAAAAATGGAAGGTTTCTGGCTAACGTTAGCTTAGGTACTCAGATCTTGTTCTTGAGTACAAGTGGAAGTACCAGAGTGTAGGAATACTAAGTTACAGTAAAAGTACTGCATTCAAAATGTTACTCAAGTAAAAGTATAAAAGTATTGTCATCAAAATATAGTGAAAATAGCGACAGTAAAAGTAGTCACTGTGCAGATTGGTTTATTTCAGAATACTATATATGATATGTTTTATAATGATTGATCATGAAAGTGTTCTCAAAGCTGGTAAAGGTGCAGCTAGTTTGAATGACTTTGTATACTTCAGGGTAGCTGGTGGATTTACTCCAGGTGGAACTAAAGTCTGATTCAACACTTGATTAGATTTCACATCATTCATCCACATCTGAAAGTAACTAAAAGGTATTAAATACATGTAGTGGAGCAGAAATACACCATGTACCACTGAACTGTAGTGGAGCAGAAGAATAAAGTAGCAAAACATTTAGCTACTCAAATAAAGTACCAGTATCTCAAAATTGTACCCAAGTATAGTACTTGTTGAGTTTATGAACTTAGTTACTTTACACCAGTGGCTATACAGATAGAAAGAGTGCTGAAATTAGATATTCCTTTGTGCTCAGGCTCATAAAACCCCCAACGCACCGTGCTGTGGTCTGCTTCAGATGATCTTTTCCTTCCAGAGGTCACGCCTGTCTCTGACCCCGTGTCTTGCGTTTTATTTTTTTTATTTTTCTTCTGCAGCACCAAGCAGAGTAAAGAAAAGGGAGGGGATTTTGACTAGAAATAATTTGAAACAGTTTAATAAAGAATGTTGAACTATATTTAAAACTGTAATTGAACTTCAACTTATATCAATTTTCCAATTCCAGTGGTGTTAACTGTGATGGTTATTCTCGCGTCCAGGAAAGAGAAGCTTAAAAAGGAGACTAAATGGAGTCTCTGAGATGTTTTCAAATTGGTACTTTAATTAATAAAAGGCGCGGTACAGTCACAAACAGGATATCGTCCGACAGAAAAGCAGCTGTCTCTGGCCCTCGCTAGCAGAGAAAAGAGGCCGAACCGCTCAGGTGCTGCTCTTATATAGCTTCTGTAGGCTCCTCCCTGCGGGTCGGCCCTCCACATCTTAATGTCCGTTGTTACGTTAAACAGAGGATTCAGGCATTGTACATTCAATATATACTTAAACACGACTCTTCTCCTCATATTGTCTTTCATCACTTTTCCTTTAACACATTCTAAACGTTGTAGTTAATATTCTAGAAAATACTTCACGGCTGGTTTGGTTTCTGGTCATTCCGGATGTTGTCACATCTTACCCACGTCTGTAAACAATAACTTTATTCAAAGAAACTATACCTTCATTTAATATTCAGCAATAATAATACTTCTATAGTTGCAGTGTTAAAATCAGTAGGTTTCGGTGTGCATCACTCCATGTCATTTCGCTACTAAATTAACCTCTATAAGAAATGGTAAACTAGCCACATGCTAACCGGAGATGACGGATTTTCAGAATAAAAGCTTAACTGGTTGTGCACAATAATTTTCTGGTTTTTCAGTATAAAACAGCATTTAAACTGAAGGTACATTTAAGGTACTTTATGCCATCAAAACATTGATTTTAATTTCTAACAGTCCCTCCTTACACACCTAAAAGGTGTGTATAATACTGAAATCAATGAGTTCTTCATCTGAACTCTGCATAGTACATAACTCATATCAAAAACATACAATCAAAATGGAATGGTTCGAATATCCTCAATTTTACAAAAATACAAAAATACTTTGACTGTGTTCAAACATAAAAGTTTTCCCTTGTGCATAACTTCTAGTGTTAACATTCAATATGGTTCTTCAAAATAGCAGGAATGGCTTGGTATCAGAACATTTCTTCCTCCCTCCTTTCACAGAAACCGTTCTCATACCACGCTCAGTGTTAAGTCACTTGTTTTTACAAAGTGAAAAGAAACTACCCATTTTAGAATTGTAATGATTCGAAAATACATGAAATCTACCATATAGAACAGTGAAAAATAATAAAAATGAAATAAACTATCTTGTACCAGTGTAATGTAATAATAAAACAAAAAATACACTATCTTGGAATAGTATAGAGTAATTAAAAATAAAAATACACTATCTTGGAATAGTATAGAGTAATTAAAAATAAAAATACACTATCTTGGAATAGTATAGAGTTCAGTGAAATGGATTCACTCCATTTTAGCATTTTATTTTGCTCACTTCTTCAGATGATTTCATCATTTAAAGAGTCACATCGGCTGGACATTCATTGAACAACCTCATCTCTGAACATCCATATCGTTTAACATCATTCAAACTAACTCATAATTTTCATCAACATCTGTATTGGGGTGGGCCGTCTTGTTCTACTAGCATTTGTAACTGTCTCCTCATGAGAAATGTACCCTCCCTCCTTTCATACCATTTAAGGTATGAAAGTAATATGTTCTCTAGAAGAGGCCGTCGTGATCAATCGGTATTTTAGGACATGGAATGAGTGTTACATTTAGGCCTCCCCTGGGCGCCCCTATGCTATCCTTTTACCCTGGAGCCTAAACTCCCCCTGGGACTGGTCTCTTAGCCCTACTGGCTTTGGGGTGGTCTGTTCTAATACAGTGATAAAGTCCCTGAAATGGTGTGAAAACCGGTGGAATATCAATAACTCATTATACTAATTTATTTTCATTTCTGGTCTACTTAAATAACTATGCTAACCCCCTTTAACAGTGTGTGGAACCTTGGGTGCTTTAACAAGGACTTCAAAAACAGAAGTCATTTAATGGTTTGTAGTTCAATTCAGGAATTTTCACTCATGGCAGATATGTTTCTCCTTTTAAATAACATCTCTAAATGTCAGGTCATCACTGATTAAATGGAGGAGCATTAGGAGGTGGTGGCACTTGTCTTTTAAAACTCATACTCTGGTGCCGTGCGCTCCCTCTGAAGCTGCAAGTAAGATTTAAAACATCTGCAGGGTGGGTTGAGCAACCCCTTCTCCCTGAACGATATTTGTTGTTGAAAATATGCACCATTAAAATGAGTGATCCAAGGCCCCGCATGTATTATTCCCAATTATACTAGTTTTTTCAAAATTAAAATCTTCAATCGCTCTTTGCCTAGTGTCTTTTTAAAACTCTACATCTTGGACGAGAAACAAATGTTGTTTCCACCTTAACAGTTCTCCTGTGGTAATAACCATGCTACAATGGAGAAACCAATACTCTAGATTGGAATACTTTCTTTGGCTTGGTTCCAGCTCTACCTTTAACATTTTCCATTCAAATAAAGAAATGTCATCTAAACCCAATTAATGTCTACTAATGGTTGTGCCATATCCCTAAACATTGTTTCCACCCACTGTAACATGGCTACTCCAAATAACTCTTTCAGGAAACCATTTTCTTCTATAAATTAAAAATACCTACATGTTTCAAGCACCACATATTTCACACACTATAAAAGAACGTCCCCATATTTTCTCCATCACTTTAAATCTCACTGTTATTTAGAACATAAGTAACTTTTGTGACTGAACATATCTGCAATGTCGCCACAATCTGCTGGGGAATTTTGTTCATAGAGTTTGTACGTACAAAGCTGTACTTGTGGGTTAGTAGCCTGTTTCTACTGTAATCATTTTTCAATAATTGTGCTCTGGTCACCGGTTGGTTGCCCATAAACTTAACAGGGGTGTTTCTGGCACAGACTAAAACATGGATCCAGTGTATTTTTAGATTCCCCTAATCTGTAAATTCCCATCACCTACATATCCCAATCACTTAAACCCATCTCATCATTTGATACAAGAACTGCATATATGGGGGGTGAATCATCTTGATTGTAACCGCCTCACCTTTGGGACCGAGTATTTCTAACTCCTCCTCTTGTTGCTCAGCTGATCTTTTGGCTCTGGGGATAAGTGAAACTCTCTGAAACACAGCTGGAGTTTTGTTAGTGATGTGGGCATTCTCTATGAGTGGACTAATGGATCCATGTCTTACTTGATATTGTACTCCCCATCCAACCAGAAAGGTGCCAAGTGTAATGAGCACATTCAACAATGCTATTCTGACTCTTATCCCTAGGGGACCCCACAATTGCTTTGGCTTTGTTCTTGACATCATCTCTATTTTCTCCCTGGTTGTGTCAGTTACAGAATTTAAATGAGTACTATAATAACGTATACAAAAATTGGACTCTTTTTCAGATGTAAAACAAAAATAGGTTTTCACTTTAGTGTACAATCTATAAAAATCTATAGATAATTCGTCTTTTGAGCTGTTTCTATCTTTATCTTATTTCTATTTATTGTTTTGTTCCAGCTCTGCCAAATCAGTCCTAACTCCCAATAATGTTCTGGAAGTTGCCAGTGAAGGGTGACAATGTGTGAGGTGGTGTCAATTTGCTCCTTTTTCTTTACCTTTAAACCGGAGCGCGTGTGAAGTTCGTTACAACTTCTCACTGTTCCGTCCACCGGGATCAGCTCACTGTCTTTTGTGAACTTTCACCCTCACCCAATCACCTGGCCGAACAGGAGTCTCTTCTGGTATCTCGTCTTGTATCTCTGTAGCTTTCTTAGCCTGTGTAGACAAAACTTGGATTATATTACTCAGAGTTCTGACATATTCATCACTTCTATTCGTCTAATATCTAAAACTGGACCACTCCCTCCTTGGAGGAGGCCCAAGCTTTGGCATACCTTTTGTCGTTATGAGACCTATTATTAACTACATTTTATTATTCATTAACTACAACGTCACTGAAATCAACATATCTGTATAATCATGACACTCCCTCCTTTGAGCAGAACATGCTCAATTAATATTGCAATGATTACCCTATTCTGAACAGGACATGTCAAACCCATAACGTTGCACTAAATAAATATAACTTCTGTGTACCCATAAGGCGTACAAAATATCGTATGCTGTATGGCTTTCTGATGGTATAAAAACATATTCACTCAAATCTGCCATTAGCACAAAAATGGTTTACATGTTGCAATAATGGCTTTTGTCATGGTATTATGCATCATTGTTGCTGCGAAAAACAATACCCCTGGTGTCGCTAATGCGTCTCAATAATTCTAGGATTAGAGGATTGTTTGATACTGCTGAACAAAGATATAATATTTATCTAAACTAGAGGGAAACATACGAACCATTCTCACAGAGGGTGACATGCATGAAGGGCTGGTGCCCCTCACTCAAAGTGAGATAGTGCCTTACGCACTACATTATAAATCAGCAAAATTACTCAAGAATAAATAAATAAAAACTGATTCTTGAAACTGTTGTAAAAACCCTACAACTTCTTCATCCAAGCTCTCAATCAGTGTTATGTTATTTAATCTGCAGCTCATTGCCTTAAAACAGATACTTCAGACCGATTATAAAATTGTGTTTGAGAAAAATGTAATCTGACTCCATAAATCACATAATTGTTTGACTAAAAAACTACACTTCCACTAACAATAAATGAAGTTCCCCTTTAAACACAGCCCCGGTCTTCTGACGGGGTCTATCTATGTACTGGCTGGAAAATGTTGTGCCAGTCTCTGTCGCTCTGTCACTGTTCTCCCGCTAACAGTCACTCTCTAGTTCTGCTGGGTTCTTGTTGACTTCTTCACTGGTTTGAGACAAGCGACCCTATCGGACACCTCCCTTTGTAGCCAGACTTCACCACAGCAGAAGCGAGTTTCTGTTTTTAGGTCTCAACAGCTCCACGTCAGGTGTATCGCCGCCCCTTGAACTGCAGTCGGTGTAAACAGGAGGATTTGGTATGGATCCTCCGTCTTGGGCGAGTACTAGGTTTCCGTCTTCATATTTTTGGGTGGAAACCCGTCGTCTTGACCTCACTAGCTGTGTGGACACAATAGTTTTCTGTGTGGGGGAACAACATCACTCGTAATCTCTTTCCTTCTCATAATTACAAAAATAGTCTGCTAAATGTTCTATTCTGTGGATGCTTTATGTGTAAATGCAAATGCTACTCTCGATTCTGTTTTTACATTAAACATTAAACCTCTCCCTTCTGTGGTGACATATATGGCTCAATGTAGCTGGATTTCAAAATACCCTTGTGCTGAAGATGCATCACCTGGTGGTCTGGCCCTCTGAGCTTCCTCATTGTTGTGGTTGATACCAGGGTGTCAGTGGCATTTGGGTCATGTTTGGCAATGCTGTTCGTCTTTGACATCCCTGAGACCCCCTGCTTCTGTCGTAATCATGGAAACCTCCCCCAGGGTAACTACATGGAGGGCCATTGTTTGGTGCATGTTGCCTTAGTAGTTGCGGGCAATCTCTGGTCCAATGGCCCATTTGGTTGCAATGGTAACATCCCTCAAACCGTAAACGTCTTCTGCCTGTGCCTCCTTGGAAACCTCCTGGTTGTTGGTTCTGCATCTGATTCTCTGGCACTATCTGAGATTTAACTGTTTGAGGTGTCTGCTCTGCATTCTCTGGTTCTTCCTGAGCTTGAATTGTTGGAGGTGTCTGCCCTGCCTTCTCTGGAAGTTTCCCCTCCCTTCTCCTTGTCTTGTTCCTACAAGCTACGGTGTCTTGTTTTTTCTGCTATGTCTTCCCTCACTGGCGGGTCTGCTACTCGGACCACATTTATGCTGTGTGCCAATAGGCTGGCATATTCCAGATGGAGTATCAGACTTGTAACTCTTATAAATCTTTCTTCATCTTCACTCCAGATAGTTCTTTTAATTGGAAAGGTTAAAGCATCTGATCAGATTATTACCCTTTCCTTGATATCTGCGGTTGAGCCTGGCTCTGCGTCTAGTCTCAATTTAGTTTCTTTTGGTGACATGTTCTCTAACTATTCGAATGAATATTATTAAGTTATCAAAGATTGAAACACTAATCCTCCGACTAGCACCTTCGTTCCTGATAAATAATATCCTATGTCATCCGAACTTAACTTTAAATCTGGGTAGGTTTTTTTTTTTTTTTTTATGATTTAAGTTTTTTTTTTTTTTTTGTAAAATATTAATAAATTAAAAGATAACATTTTTTTGAAATTTTAAAATAAAAATTGTACAGTGTATCGTTTTTGACTTTGAGATAAGAAAATCGAAGTCTTGTGAAAATCTAAATCTACTGTGTACAGTGCATACTGAAATGTATGGAACTATGTAAATGTCATAATTTGTGTTAGATGTAATCAATTGGTGTTTGAATATTCTACAGTCTAGTTTGAAAGTCTATGATGTAAAGTTTCTCATATGTTAATTAGAAACCACTTTGTAATTCTGTCCCGGCGAATGTGTTCATCAATAACACTCAAAATTAAGCTTCAAAATGTTATAATATCTTTGTAATAATTCTGTATTACCAGCAGAGTGCGCTGTTGTAATTTCCAGCTTAATCCACTAGGGATAGCTGTTGCAAAACTGACCTCTTTTTAACAAGAAGAAGCTTATTTCCTTAAAAATGGGAAGAAAATGTGAATATGGTTAAACAACACAGCACATAACCGCCAAAACACACTTGCAAACAAGAATATCTCAAATAAACCGCCAATACACACTTGCAAACAAGAATATCTCAAATAAACCGCCAATACACACTTGCAAACAAGAATATCTCAAATAAACCGCCAATACACACTTGCAAACAAGAATATCTCAAATAAACCGCCAATACACACTTGCAAACAAGAATATCTCAAATAAACCGCCAATACGCACTTGCAAACAACAATATTTTCAAAACCAGACTCCTACAAATACCAAACTTCCCACGGTAAGATAACCTGTCTATTTTATAGTTCCAACTTCTGCCAATAAATATGATTTGTCCTTCTCAATATGGAGTGCCTAGCCTCATGTGAGTGGGACTGTGTGTCAAAACAAACAGAGTACTTTCAATTAGCATTTCACGAAATGGCGACTGCCGTGTGGCTTATTTTCAGCATGAGGACAAGACAAGATGGCAACTGATTTTCCAACCTTTGACCTGAAGAACAAAGGGATTTGAAAACACCTCGTGGCTCTCAGAGGGGAGTTTAAATAATGGCGGGGTGTAATCTTGTCAAGAAAATTGAACACAAAACAACACTGCAGTTTAAAATAACATTTCTATCTAGTTTACTATGAAAAAAATGGGCTTTATCTTATTGATATCATCACTTAAAGTTAGGAACCCTTACGCATAAGCTATAAACCTATCTACGTATTATTTGACTTTATAGTCCACTATTGGTCAACTGCTGCCATTTCGACACGCTAGGTGGGAGTATTATGGTAACTTATCAGCGACTATTAAATGACCGTCGTCAATTTAACGTAATGCTGTTGTAACTCCACATCTCGTATTCCACCCGCAATATCTTGGTTGAAACTAGAACAGTTATGACCACTGATAAAGCTTACACCTTAATCAAGCCTTTCCTCAAAAGGACTTTTTTAAAACAGTTCTCAACTGTTTTCGACTAGCACTGTCTTCAGTTACTCAACCCTAAGTTGATTCGCTATGCCTTGTTTGTTTTCAATTACTTGATCCTTAATCAATTCGCTATGTCCCATAGATCTTAACAATAATCGTTAAATGGACTTATATATCCTTACGTCATAGGCTAATTTAACTACTGACGTAACAAGGGACACCTACATGAAAACACAACAAGACACCTACCCAAAGTACAATGGCCACACACATTTATATTTTAAAATACTACACACACACAAATTAATAGCATGCAGGGTTAGATATATGAAAAAAGAAATTTGAACTCACCCTGATTGTGAAAATGCAACGCCACGTGTTATGGAATTCTTATTGTTATAAATTTGGTTGTTTTAACATTAAATACACAGCTATTTTCAGGATCCGCTGGCCTCCGTCCAACACAAACCTATTTTGTACTGCATAAACTATGAAGAATTTGATTTAACAGGTTTCCTCTTACCAAGTATTCGAGCTCGTTGTGTCGAACGGAAGCCGCGTCTCCGGAAAACAGCTGGTTGTGTAGTCTCTTCTGTCCAACGAGAATCACGTCGCGGAGCACCAATTGTTAACTGTGATGGTTATTCTCGCGTCCAGGAAAGAGAAGCTTAAAAAGGAGACTAAATGGAGTCTCTGAGATGTTTTCAAATTGGTACTTTAATTAATAAAAAGGCGCGGTACAGTCACAAACAGGATATCGTCCGACAGAAAAGCAGCTGTCTCTGGCCCTCGCTAGCAGAGAAAAGAGGCCGAACCGCTCAGGTGCTGCTCTTATATAGCTTCTGTAGGCTCCTCCCTGCGGGTCGGCCCTCCACATCTTAATGTCCGTTGTTACGTTAAACAGAGGATTCAGGCATTGTACATTCAATATATACTTAAACACGACTCTTCTCCTCATATTGTCTTTCATCACTTTTCCTTTAACACATTCTAAACGTTGTAGTTAATATTCTAGAAAATACTTCACGGCTGGTTTGGTTTCTGGTCATTCCGGATGTTGTCACATCTTACCCACGTCTGTAAACAATAACTTTATTCAAAGAAACTATACCTTCATTTAATATTCAGCAATAATAATACTTCTATAGTTGCAGTGTTAAAATCAGTAGGTTTCGGTGTGCATCACTCCATGTCATTTCGCTACTAAATTAACCTCTATAAGAAATGGTAAACTAGCCACATGCTAACCGGAGATGACGGATTTTCAGAATAAAAGCTTAACTGGTTGTGCACAATAATTTTCTGGTTTTTCAGTATAAAACAGCATTTAAACTGAAGGTACATTTAAGGTACTTTATGCCATCAAAACATTGATTTTAATTTCTAACAGTGGCCAGTTGGAAACAGATAATGACAAAGTTTTCATTTTGCAGCAACCGTGCAAAAAAAAAAGTTCAATCACCATTATGTCTGAGTCTTGTCTTATCTGCTTTGTTTCGGAATGTGTTCAATACATTAGGTTTTTTTATTTTCATTATTACCATACAATACATAGATTAATAATAAATGAAACAAATAATACAACATTGACCTATTTGAGCAGACAGATGATCCGCAGTGATGCCTCTGAGGTTTCCGGGTGTAAGACGCCTTTTGCTATTTATTTTCCTTTTGCGGAAATTTAGATTACAATGTATAATTTTGCTCTACATCCCTACATCATGCATTTTTCTCAAGTAATTTACTTTTGGTGAGATAACTAAAGTTTAGTTCATTTGACCTTGGCTGTGGACTGATTCATTATTAGTTGTTACAAAGCATGCACAAGACGGCGGGTAGACAAACAAACACGAAACAATTATACAAACAAACATGAACCCGCAACAAATCAGCGCCCTGGCCAAAAATTCATCCAGTTTAATTTAGTCCGAAATTACGGAAACGTCAACGGGAGCACTGAAATATCTGTTTAATATGGGCTCTTCTCAGCCATATTTACTAGTAATCTGTTGATGAGCAATAAACTACCTTATTCTCAATCAAAACCACTATGCAAATGTAGTGGTAAAACTGCTCAACCGACCGAGAGCAGAGATTTTTTAATTAATTCAGTATTTTTTTTATTTTTTTTATTTTAAACAACATCCAATTCAATAATCCGTTAGTTTATTAAACACAGTGTGAAAGTAATATTCTGCCACCACCATTCCCATTTAATAGCTAAATTTAGTTCTTGAGCTTATGGTGTGATTAACAGAAAATACAAGTCTGTGTTCTTAAACATTCCTCGTGTGCCGTTCACCACAGGGGGGAGGAGAATTCGCCCTCCCTCGTGCAGGCTTGAGCAGACACCCGAAAACGGATTGGTCTGATTTAACCCGTTGAAATCTCCAGAATTCGGCAATTTGTTTCAATTACAAATCCTCACATTGCTTTTTGAAACAGAGGTTCCACCTTGCTGATGCTTTCCTTAAGGTCTCTCCGAATATTTGCAGTGTGTGATTGTCCAGTAATTTAATTCTAGAAAACACACACAGCGGAAATCGTTAAAAGTCGATGTTCCGAGGTTATTTATTAGCCCCAAATATTTTTATTGTTTTATACATGAGCTGTGCTTGCTTTTGTTGGCACTTGCCCCAGCAGCAATCACAGGAAAAACCGGCCAGGATAGAATCCCCTAGACACCGATTCCTCAGGTTATGATTAAGCCTTCAAATGTACATGGAGAGACCAAAACAAATTGCACTCGCGCAGTTTCACAAGTAATTTTGATACCGTCAATCACAGAGTCTGGTAAGGCAGTTGTTCAAATAGATTTGAAAAAAAGCACTTACCAGTCTTCTGAAGAAATCTCGGTATCCTGTTCGTAGACGCCAATTGTGAAGATAAACTTCTGTTGTTGCAATGTTGAGGTAGAATGAAGGAGTCTGGAACGTCGTTTAGCCAAAGCACTGAGAGTTTTATTGAACACAGTACATTAATACGGCCGGGGAGATCACTTAGTTTCACACTGTCCCGTGCTCCACCATCATGATCTCTGCCCCAGAATAGACCCAACACGCATCAACATGAGGAGAGGCGGGCTAACAGAAGCCCGCGTTTACCTAATCAATAGCAGATGGGAGACAATAATCTACTTGTCTCAAAGAGATGCAGACAAGCCTCAACCCTCCCCCACGGATATAGGAGAAGCGTTTGACCTGTGACCTCAACCTACAGAGGAGTCTTTTGACTGATACTTACAAACACATGTTTGCAGTATCACAGAATCTAAGAAACTATAGGAAACTCTATAAACAGATCAGATTAAAATATTCTCTTACAATGTGGATATACATTTAATCTAAATTCATAATAGAAAGACATTTGATGACAGTTTGTTGGAATTCTGTATTCATACGCAGTGGAGGATCAAAAAGCTGAGGGCCCAGGAGCCCTGAGCGTAGGCTTGAGGGATTTGTATCAGATTTCTCCACACAGGTTGCGGGCGCCAAAAGGGGGACCCAGGAGGCCGACACAGCGGAGTTCGTCTGGCTGAAGGTCATCAGGACAAAGTGGCTCAACCCCAGGCTCTCCGGCCCGGACCGAGTGACCCAGCGGATCTCTCATGCCGTCCGCCTAGGAGAAAAGGGGGACAGCTCGTACCACGGGAGCCAGTGTGCGGCGGGGAAACCACCTGCTTGGACCAGGGGACGACATCAGGACGGATCTGGCTCTCGTCAAGGAGGTCGACTCGGAAGCTGTCATCAGCGGACTGGAGGAGAAGGACCTCGAGGACATCCATGCAGCAGTCGACCCGGGAGGCGCCATCAGCGGACCGGAGGAGGAGAATCGGGAGGACATCTCTCCAGCAGTCGACCCAGAAGGCGCCATCAGCGGGCCGGAGGAGGAGGATCCGGAAGACATCTCTCTAGCAGGCAGCCCAGAAGCCGCCGTCAGCGGATCGGGGGGACAAAGACACGACAAGCCAGGACGGCACAGGGGACTCCACTCTCCGCTGAAACAGGTTGATATAGCCGGTGTGGAGTTTGTTTCAATATCCCATTTTTTGAGGACTTTGTTTTAATATCCCATTTTTTGAGGAACTTTGTTTTAATATCCCATTTTTTGAGGAACTTTGTTTTAATAACCCATTTTTTGAGGAACTTTGTTTTAATAACCCATTTTTTTTAGGGAGAAGCTGCCCCTTCCCCTTCGTACCAAATGCCCTTGTTGGCTTACGCGTCGGAGGAGGACGAGCACGATTATTTTAACATATTTTGGTCTCCCTCCACTGTCATAAGAAGTTGTTATGACCGGCCCGTTGGCCACAACAGAAAAACCAGGAGAGACGCTCAAAGTTTCCAACAATCTCCGCACTTTATTCGGCAACACCAAAAAACAGCAGAGTGTGGACGAGGGGAAAGGATCACAGTCAGTTCCTCCGCAGCAGGCTTGGAGAGAGTCAAGACGGGGCTGTAACTCCGGGCAGCTGGGCTTTAAGTAGCACCTCCGGCCAGGTGTCCCCGATCACGCTGATTGGACCTGCAACAACATTCACACCCTCACAGGCCCCAGGCTCTGGGGCCGTCACAGTGGACTATTCCTAAAGGTTTAAAAGTGCTCTAAATCCTGATGGATTTATATAAATGTTGGGGAACAGACAGTAGAAAAGAATGACAGTGGTTATGTTTCAAATGCTGTGTATAAGTTGATCTCTGAAGGTGAGATCAAAAGAGGGATTAAAGCAAACAGATATTGTTCTAAACTGTATTAAAGTAAACAGGTATTATCTTGAACTGTATTGAAGTGAACATGTATTATTTGGGACTGTTTTAAAGTAATCCTATATATATATAAACCTTCTTACTTACAGACCCAGATACCCTGACACACACACACACACACACACACACACACACACACACACACACACACACACACACACACACACACACACACACACACACACTTCCTGTGACCCAGATACCAGCACACACACACACATACACTTCCTCCCACCAGCACACACACAGGTTCTTTTCAAGGTTCTTTTTGGGGCCAATATAATCTCAAGCACCAATATATCTGTGTACAATGTTTGATTGTTTGGGAAAGAATAGTTTGTGTGAAACCTTCCTTGGGAAATTAAAGGAGTGGAGTCCGGTGGAAGATAAGAAGTGACTCTCCGCCCCAAATATGTCCATATATACTGTTGTTTATTCATGCAAAAGGCCCCCTGTTTCTGACTGGCTGGTCCCGATATCTGTATCACACGGCAGTAGAGCGGGGAGCCCGGAGTGCTCTGTTACAGGGCACTCTGTATTTCGTATTGTGTTTTTTTACCATTTAAATCAGATTATTGTTTTAACTTTTATGCCGGTGTTTTGAACTCCTTCTCTTATTAATCTCATCAGGATCATCTAAACGGACGGCGCGGAGCAGAGGTGGGCTTTAAGCCACCACTATTGTGTTTGCTTCTACAGTTGGCATGTTTGTTAATCAATAGCGCAAAACAATGTTAAGCTACTACCGGTTAAAAAATGTCAGTTAACTTACAACAATTAAACAGTTCTTACCTTTGACGAAGCAGCAAACACAGTGGGCTGTGGGCTGTGGCAGCAAGTGAAGAACTTCAATGTGGCGCGAAATGGGCGGGAGTTTCAAGAGATTAGAACTAAAGAGCTCCCAATGACTAACTTCTATTCATTTTCTGCATTTTTGAGGCTCTCATCAAATTCAATTAATTTCTACTCAAAATGTCGTAGCTACTTCCGGTGGGGCAAGATGGAGTAGGCAGTGTCGAATCTAGCTCCCGTAACTTTTATTCATTGACTATTTTAAATCCCCATCGTTTTGGCTTTGGCCATCTCCAGGTGGATAATTATTCCTCTCTAAACACTCTGGTGCTGGATTATGGCTTCCAAGCAGCAGAGATCGGGCAAGAAGGAGCAGTCTACCGTGCCGGCGGCAAATGGCGGTGACTTCAACATGGCGGCCTTGGCTAACCAACTGGAACAACACCGGAATGCTATCTCTGCAGATTTCAAGGCTACTATATCTACGCTCGAAGCCAAGCTAGACTGCATTCAAACCACAGTCTCCGATCATACCCACTCAATTAATTCGCTTGAATCCAACGCTAACGAACAAGACGGACGCATACAAAGTTTGGAATCGATGTGTGCTAAGCTAGCTGAGAATAATACTAAGCTACAAGCTAAGTTGACGGACCTCGAGTCTCGCAGCCGCCGTAACAATATCAGGATCATTGGTCTACCTGAGTCCATCGAAGGGCCTCACCCCTCCACCTTCTTTTCTGAACTTCTGGCTGAGGTCCTTGGTGACAGCATTTTTGAGTCTCCACCGGAGTGCGACAGAGCGCACCGTACACTCTCCAACAAGCCAGGACCGGGTCAGAGACCGAGACCCGTGGTCATCAGGGTCCACAGATTCCAGCAGAAAGATAAGATCATCCGTGAGGCCAGAGCTAAGAGAGGCAAGCTGCAGTACCGTGGGACCCCCATTGCAATCTACGAGGACTATCCTTCTGAGATAGTGGAGCAGCGCAGGGAATACCAAGAGGTGATGTCTGAACTTTACCAACAGGGCTTCAAGCCCGCACTACTTTTCCCTGCGAGGCTTAACATCACACTGAAGGATGGGGCCAGGAAGAGACTTTCCTCCATTTCTGAGGCCAAGGACTTTATTGCAGCTAACCGATCTGGTATCGGCTCTCATGCCTCCTCCTCCGCCTGACTGCTGCGGTTTGGTAACGTTAGCCCATTTTACTAGCCTTACTGGCTACCTAAGTAACTTGTCTGTTAGTTCACATGGGTTCTAATTATGCCGTTAACACGCAGACAGACATGTGTGTTTTTCCAAGGCTAGACTTCTTATATTTTCCTTTTTTTGTGTGTGTTCCTTACCGTTATGAATGCCTGTTGATAGGTCACACGTTATCTGCAGAGTATCGCTTTTGCCTCTAGAGGGAGCCACAGCTCCATTGATGTGGAGCTGCTGCACTAGCTTATTTTCTTGTCCACCTGTGCCTTTACCATTCAGAGATTTCTTTTGCACTTTATTGTATTTCCTATTATGTCTCATTTAGGGTATCTGTATGGATAAAATACATTGTATTTACTTGTTGGACCGGCTGTTCATGCTGATTTTTACTGCACTGTGTTCTCTTCTCTGTTCTCTGTGGTTTGGTATTGGCATAGATTTATCTGCATACTATTTGACAATTTCCTATTCACTTACCCATCCACTTGTTCTGTGTGGGATAATATGGGGATGGTTTACTGTTTAGATAGGGACTAGGTCCCCGGAAGACGTTAGTGTAATTACAAGCGTTAGTGTAATTACATAGATCTAAGCTAGAGTGCTTGATTATGCTGTGCATTTTGGGTTTAGCTATAGGTATGGCCACATGGGTTTTTTTTGGGTTTTTTTTGTTTTGTTTTTGTTATTATCATTACTATTATTATTTATCATCGTCCTCTCTTCTCTTTCTCCGGTGTATGCAAGACAGTGTTTGTCCAGGTAAACTGGTCTTTGAGGAACTTCCTAGATGGTGTCTACCATGACAACGACAGGTAGAGGAGTGCGCCTGATTTCCTGGAATACTAAGGGCATGAACAACACTACTAAGATTGGTAAGGTAATGACGCGGTTGCAACATCTGAATGGAGATGTCATATTCCTGCAGGAAACTCATCTTAAATCTTCTGATACCCTTCGTATTAAAAGGGCATGGATGAGTCACTTGTTCCACTCAAAATTCTCCCATAAAGCCAGAGGGGCAGCTATTATTATTCACAAGAATGTCAGATTTGAATTGACAAATTTGATATCAGATCCTAATGGTCGTTATGTCATAGTTTCGGGCATGCTACAGAACACACCAGTGATACTAGCTTCTGTCTACGCTCCCAATTGGGATGATGGTAATTTTTTTGTGAACCTCTTTGCTCAAATTCCCAACGCCGACAACCATCGTATTATTATGGCTGGTGACTGGAATTTGGTCCAGGACGTGAGTCTCGACAGGTCATCGCTCACACAAGCCACTCTCTCCAATTCGGCCAAGGTAGTAATGCACAATGTATCACGATTAGGACTCTTAGACCCCTGGAGATTTATTAACCCGCAAAGTAGAGCATTTTCCTTCTTCTCGCACAGGCACCACACTTTTTCACGAATTGATTTCTTTTTACTCGATAACAATTTGATTCATCTAGTCAATTCATGCGAATACCATCCGATAGCCATCTCAGATCATTCTCCCACTTCGGTTGACATTAATTTCCCTCTTGGTATGTCCCCCCCTCCATTATGGAAATTAAATTCTCCCCTGCTGTCAGACAGTGAATTTAGAGACTATCTTTCCACTCAGATTTCTTCCTACATTGAAATTAATGACACTTCCGACGTTAGTAGCGGTATTCTTTGGGAGGCTCTTAAGGCCACTGTGCGGGGACAGGTCATTTCGTACACTTCACGTAAGAGAAAAGATGAAAAGGCTAGGCTTTCAGAAATCTGTGTTGAGCTTCGCTTACTCGATGAAACATACTCCTCCTCTCCCTCTCCTTCTCTCTATAAAAAACGCCTCCTGCTACATTCAGAACACGACCTTCTGATGACAGGCATTGTTGAGAGACAACTGAGACAGTGTAGGCAGCGTTACTTTGAGCAGGGCGACAAAGCTGGTAGACTCCTAGCTCAACAAGCTCGTGCGGTCAGTGCGTCCAGATTGATTCCCCAAATCAGATTGTCCGATGGCAACCTTACTTCTAATCCAGCTGATATTAACAGGTCTTTCTCGGAATTTTACACCAATCTCTACACTTCGGATTGTCCCCCGATCCCTGCCACGACCCCCAATCCTCTTGACTCCTTAATTTACCCCAAAATTAACGAGAACATCGCTAGCGAATTGGGTGGCCCCATCTCCACCCTTGAGATACATGATGCAATACAATCTATGCAAAGTGGGAAGTCTCCTGGGCCTGACGGTTATACAGTTGAATTCTATAAGGCATATTCTTCCAAGTTAGCCCCGATTTTGGCTAGGATGTACAATGACTCTCGCCAGACAGGCCGATTGCCAGAAACGTTGTCCATTGCGTCTATCTCCTTGCTTCTCAAGAAAGACAAAGATCCTACTTCGTGTGGCAGTTACAGACCAATCTCACTGTTAAATGTGGACTGTAAAATACTGGCCAAAATACTGGCTATCCGCCTCCAACGTGTACTGCCAGATATCATTTCGCTGGACCAAACAGGCTTTATGGTGGGGAGACACTCTTTTTTTAACACAAGGAGGTTGCTCAATATAATTTTCTCTCCTTCCTCTGACACCCCCGAAGTCATAGTGACACTTGACGCAGAGAAGGCCTTCGATAGGGTTGAGTGGGGTTTCCTATTTTCTAGTCTTGATAAATTTGGTTTCGATTCCCAATTTATTTCCTGGATTAAACTCCTATATGCCTCTCCATCTGCCTCTGTACACACTAATGGCATTCGATCTCCCCCTTTCTCTCTCCAACGTGGTACTCGCCAGGGGTGTCCTCTTTCGCCGCTGTTGTTGAATATAGCCATTGAACCTCTCGCTATCTGGCTCAGAAGCCATGATAGGTTTGAGGGCATTACGCGTCATGGCATGGTTCATAAACTGTCTCTATATGCTGATGACCTTCTTCTTATGATCTCGAACCCCTTATCCTCTCTTCCCCCCATACTGTCGATTTTAGATCAATTTGGCCGTGTATCAGGTTACAAACTAAACATTCAAAAGAGCGAAGTATTTTTTGTAAATAAAATGGCAGAGGCACTTCCCCAATCCCTATTCCCCTTTAAAAGGGCTGTGGAGGGGTTCAAATACTTGGGGGTGTTTGTTGCAAACTCTTTTAAAGACCTGTTCCCTAAAAACTTTCAGCCTCTACTAGATAAATGCAAAGCCGATATGTCTAGGTGGGCCTCCCTTCCCCTGTCTCTTGCGGGTCGCGTAAACCTTATAAAGATGGTCATCCTGCCAAAGTTTCTTTACCTTTTCCAACACATCCCAGTGCGCATCAATAAATCTTTTTTCACTGATCTTGATAAGCAGTTGAATGCGTTCATCTGGAACAACAAGCCTGCGCGTATTAGAAGGTTGTGTCTCCAACTCCCTAAATCAGAAGGGGGCCTGGCGCTCCCCAACTTTCGCCACTATTACTGGGCCTCTAATATTAACAAACTCCTCTATTGGGCTAAATATAAACTTTCAGACCCCTGCCCACCTTGGGTACATATCGAGCTGTCATCTTCTGCTCCTTTGCACTCTATAATCTGCTCTCAGCTCCCTGTAGCTACCCATAAACATTTGAGTAACCCAATTGTTACTAGCACCTTAAGCATTTGGCTCCAATTCAGGAAACAGCACGGGTTACATAGAGCTTCGGTTCACGCCCCAATTTCAAACAATCACCTATTCTCCCCATCGTGTACTGACCCGGCCTTCCGCTTTTGGTCGAACAATGGTCTCGCAACGCTTAATGACCTTTACGAAGATGGAGTCTTTTCATTCTTTGAGTCCCTTTCAGTCAAATTCAACCTGCCCAACAGTCATCTCTTCCGGTTTTTCCAAATCAGGCACTTCATCCAAAAGCAATTTCCCCATTTTCCTAACCGCCCCCCCGAATCGCCGATTGATACATTTCTCACACTCGACCCTGATCATAAGCGCCTGGTTTCAGTTCTCTATGGTCAGATTGGTTCCCTGAGTCCGGACCCTATGGTGCCTCTTAAGGAGCTCTGGGAGCGTGATCTAGGTAGCAACATTTCCGAGGATCAATGGAGTGACATTCTCAACCTAGTCCATACATCATCTATCTGTGCTAGACATGGCCTACTTCAGTGCAAGGTGCTCCACTTTACTAATGCTAAACTGGCTAAAATATTCCCAGATCGTAGTGATGCCTGTAACAGATGCAATCAATCCCCAGCTGACCATCTGCACATGTTCTGGACTTGCCCGAGGTTGGACACATTTTGGTCTGACATATTTGGAACCATTGAGCGGGCCTTTAACACAAAGATAGACCCTAATCCTATGACTGCACTGTTCGGCCTTCCTCCATCTGAGAATATGCCCATTACTATACGCCGTGTCATTGCCTTCACCACTCTATTAGCGAGACGCTCTATTCTCTTAAAATGGATACATGCTTCCCCACCAACACATGATCAGTGGATACGTGATGTCTTACAATGCCTTCAGATGGAGAAGTTAAGATTCTCATTAAAAGGATCTCTGAAATCCTTCCATACTACCTGGGACCCACTATTAGGCCTTATCAAAGAACTCCCTATCACTTCTGACGCTGTGTCGCAGGTAGCTCTCTGAAAGGAAATCAATTAAATAAAAGTGACCACTCATATTACTGCTCTTCCGCCATGACCCTTTGTCTTTTGCCCTAGACTACTCTGCTATATTTCCTTTTCCCTCTTAATGAAACCCTTTTTCCTCACCAAGACGACAATGTTTACTATTATTTTCTTCCCTTATACCGGATTCTTACAGACTGTTTTCGCTCTCGACTTTCTTTTTATTTATTTGTATTAGTATGATTATTATTATTATTTATGTTTTACTTACTAATTCAGTTATTTCATTATTTGGGGCCAACCATACCTGTGGGTGGGGTTAAATGAAAAAAAAAAAACTGTAAACAAGGACTCTCTACGAACCTTGAAGTGAATATGGAGCAATACATTACTTTATTTTATTTTCAAGGAGGTCCTTTGTAATGATCCCCACTGTCTACATTTGCTGACTGTAACATCTGTGCTGTTTTGTATTGATTTCTTCTGTTCTTACTTCTTGTCATTTGCTGGATTATGACTTGTTTGCAATAAAAAGATTTGTAAAAAAAAAAAAAAATGTCGTAGCTGATTTTATAGATTAAAAAAGTAATTAAAATGCAATTAATAAATATTTTAAATTTGTTGAATTCAGCTCAATGTGATTCCTAAATGCACAAAGTCTTTTTTATTATGTTAAGGCTACTACAAATTATTTATTTAAAATTAATTGACCCCAGTCACAGTTTTTACAGTGTAGTTATGGATGGCATTAATTTGGCCTCCAGTGAGACTAAGCAATATTGGTGTTACAGTGGGGCAAAAAAGTATTTAGTCAGCCACCAATTGTGCAAGTTCTCCCACTTAAAAAGACGAGAGAGGCCTGTAATTTTCATCCTAGGTATACCTCAACTATGAGAGACAAAATGAGAAAAAAAAAATCAATCCAGAAAATCACATTTTCACAATTTATTTGCAAATTATGGTGGAAAATAAGTATTTGGTCAATAACAAAAGTTCATCTCAATACTTTGTTATATACCCTTTGTTGGCAATGACAGAGGTCAAACGTTTTCTGTAAGTCTTCACAAGGTTTTCACACACTGTTGCTGGTATTTTGGCCCATTCCTCCATGCAGATCTCCTCTAGAGCAGTGATGTTTTGGGGCTGTCGCTGGGCAACACAGACTTTCAACTCCCTCCAAAGATTTTCTATGGGGTTGAGATCTGGAGACTGGCTAGGCCACTCCAGGACCTTGAAATGCTTCTTACGAAGCCACTCCTTCGTTGCCCGGGCGGTGTGTTTGGGATCATTGTCATGCTGAAAGACCCAGCCACGTTTCATCTTCAATGCCCTTGCTGATGGAAGGAGGTTGTCACTCAAAATCTCACGATACATGGCCCCATTCATTCTTTCCTTTACACAGATCAGTCCTGGTCCCTTTGCAGAAAAACAGACCAAAAGCATGATGTTTCCACCTCCATGTTGGGACACGTCTGGCACTGCAGGATTTGAGTCCCTGGCGGCGTAGTGTGTTACTGATGGTAGTCTTTGTTATTTGGTCCCAGCTCTCTGCAGGTCATTGACTAGGTCCCCCCGTGTGGTTCTGGGATTTTTGCTCACCGTTCTTGTGATCATTTTTACCCCACGGGGTGAGATCTTGCGTGGAGCCCCAGATCGAGGGAGATTATCAGTGGTCTTGTATGTCTTCCATTTTCTAATAATTGCTCCCACAGTTGATTTCTTCACACCAAGCTGCTTACCTATTGCAGATTCAGTCTTCCCAGCATTGTGCAGGTCTACAATTTTGTTTCTGGTGTCCTTTGACAGCTTTTTGGTCTTGGCCATAGTGGAGTTTGGAGTGTGACTGTTTGAGGTTGTGGACAGGTGTCTTTTATACTGATAACGAGTTCAAACAGGTGCCATTAATACAGTTAACAAGTGGAGGACAGAGGAGGCTCTTAAAGAAGAAGTTACAGGTCTGTGAGAGCCAGAAATCTTGTATGTTTGTAGGTGACCAAATACTTATTTTACTGAGGAATTTACCAATTAATTCATTACAAATCCTACAATGTGATGTCCTGGATTCTTTCCCCCCATTCTGTCTCTCATAGTTGAAGTGTACCTAGGAGGAAAATTACAGGCCTCTCTCATCTTTTTAAGTGGGAGAACTTGCACAATTGGTGGCTGACTAAATACCTTTTTGCCCCACTGTATATTTGATCAGGATTTATCCTTAAAGGCCCTGTCACACTGTCCTGAAATTGACACCCGATGGACACACGAATATGGAATTGTGAATTTCGCATGAAGATGGCCCCGAACCACACACAAAGGCAACATTTACATTACATTTAAGACATACAACTGCAATGAAAGTACCAAAAACAATTATGTTACAGTACTATGATACTGTACTGATATCTTCAGACTTTGTTCTTTACTTTATCCGTCGTTATATGTAGAAATTATTATGTTTTCTCCGTAATGTTGTTTCCATAACAACAACAACTTCCTGTCAACTGTCCTTCAAAATAATATATTATATCCTTTTTAGTTTCACAGAACACAAATTGGGTTATTTACATAATATATTTACATGATTTTGTTGTGCAATAAAACAACCCGATGGACACACGATAAAGGAAATGTTCAAATTCGGCTGTGATCGTAGCAACATCGGGCCATTCGTGAGGGCATCTTAAGCCTTCGTATGACCGCCGGTGGAGTTTCTCAGGCTCCGGCAGCAACTTCGTGAGCGGTGGCAAAATCTTTGGCATGCCAAAAAATTGCCGAAGGACCTTGCGAAGGTTCATTTTCGTGTTGAATTCGTGTGTAAATGTTGCCCTTCGTAAGGCCATCGTGAGGGCATCTTGTTATCATCGGTGCCATCGGGCATTCGCCACGATCAGAGTGAGGGTGAATGCACCGATGATAACACGAAGATGACACGATTTGACAAGATGCCCTCACGAGTACCTTACGAAGTTGCCGCTCACGAAGTTGCTGCCGGAGCCTGAGAAATTTCACCGGCGGTCATACGATGGCTTAAGATGCCCTCACGAATGGCCCGATGTTGCTACGATCACAGCCGAATTTGAACATTTCCTTTATCGTGTGTCCATCGGGTGTCAATTTCGGGAGAGTGTGACAGGGCCTTTAACGCCCACATAAAATCAATTTCAAGGACCGCCTACTTCCATCTACGCAACATTGCCAAAATTAGGCATATCTTGCCTCAAAACGATGCAGAGAAACTAGTCCATGCATTTGTTACTTCTAGGCTGGATTATTGTAACTCTTTATTATCAGGGTGTACCAAGAAGTCAGTCAAGTCACTTCAGCTGATTCAAAATGTTGCAGCTCGTGTACTAACCAGAGTTAGGAAAAGGGACCACATTACTCCTGTTCTGGCTGCCTTACACTGGCTCCCTATAGAACAGGATATCATTTAAAATGATTCTTCTCGCCTACAAAGCCCTTAATGGGCAGGCACCATCTTACCTTAAAGAACTCATTATACCCTACTGTCCTACTAGGGCATTGCGTTCCAAGAATGCAGGGTTGTTGGTTGTTCCTAGAGTCTCTAAAAGTACAATGGGAGCCAGAGCCTTTTCTTATCAAGCTCCACATTTGTGGAATCAGCTTCCAGTTTGTGTTCGGGCGGCAGACACCCTATCCGTTTTTAAGAGTACGCTTAAGACCTTCCTTTTTGATAAAGCTTATAGTGATAAAATTAAATAATCTAATAAGAGTGCATTGATGTAGATACGTTGTGCTCTTCACCTATACATTTTAGTTCTTACTCTTTCACTTAAATCCTAGAAACTTAGATCTTATATTTAAAACTTTACCCAAACCTTTCCCCTCTATGACCTCTCGAGGTTCTAATAGAAGGTAACAGGTTGCAAAGAAGGCCTAGCCCGGCCCGGGAGTGTGGAATGTAGCCACAGACCTACTCCTTACCTCTAACCAATTCAGGTTCCAGTGGGGACCTTTCTCCCTGTGTGTCTCTCCACCTATGTTTCCTACTTCTTACTTGCTACCCTTTTCCCTCAACCTATCCTAAGGGAGTGCATGTATGTAGACACGTTAGTTTATCTGCTATAGGCTTAGACTGTTGGGGGGGGGGCACCTTACTCCGTCTTTCTGGCTGTTTGTACCTGTGTACTCTCATGTTCCGATTAACCCAGTTTTCCCCAAATCTCTTTTGTGTGTCCATATAAACGCCGGGATCCTGAGTCGAGGCTAATCCTGTTGTTGTGGTCGTGTGTCCTGGATCTCATTTCATTTCAAACCTTTATTTATACAGATAAATCCCATTGAGATCATTGATCTCTTTTTCAAGGGAGACCTGCTCAAGTAGTTCCACATGAAACATAAAAACATAAATAGAACAACAAAAGGACATCATACAGCATCATTTACATAATTATCCACATAAACAGGTACCAATAGCTTCCGATTGAGTAGCATCCAACCGAGCTTTAAAAACATTTAGTGGCAGCAGATTATTCAGTTTCCATTTAATTTGCAGACTATTCCAAGACAGAGGAGCTGCGCATCTAAAAGCTGTCTTCCCTAAGACAGTCCTAGCAGTTGGCACATTTAATAAAACCACAGCATTCGATCTCAGGCAGTAGCCACTTACAATTTTCCGTGAGATCAGGGAGCAGATATAAGATGGAAGTTTCCCTAACATGACTTTGTATATAAAAATGTACCAGTGACTGAGCCTCCGTACAGTTAGTGAAAGTAAACCAGCCCTTGCATACAGGGTACAGTGATGGGTTAATGCTTTACAGTTTGTCACAAATCTCAGTGCACTGTGATACGCAGCATATAACTTGACCAGGCAATAGGCAGGTGCATTCATATACATCAAATCACCATAGTCCAGCACAGGTAAAAAGGTCACAGTGACTAGCCTTTTCCTGGCCTAAAGCGAGAAACAGGACTTGTTCCTGTAGAAGAAACCTAGCCTAACCCTCAGCTTTTTAAGCAGGTTATTGACATGAAGTTTAAAAGTGAGACAATCATCAAGCCAGATACCAAGGTATTTGTAACAGGTAACCACTTAAAGTTTTATTCCTTGCGTAGTTACACTATCTAAAACAGGCTCTGGTGTCTTTTTAGCTTTAGAAAAGAGCATTACCTTGGTTTTCTCAACATTTAAAAGAAGCTTTAGTTCAGAGAGCTGAGTCTGAATAATGTTAAAAACAGCCTGTAATTTAACAGCAGCCTCCTTATTGGAGGGACCTGCACAGTACATCACGGTATCATCCGCATACAAATTTTAAGTAGCTTCATCCACATTTTCACCTAAACTGTTGATGTAGATGGAGAATAAAAGTGGACCTAAAACAGAACATTGGGGAACACCATTTGCAATGTTCAACCACTCAGAAGACAGCCCATCAAAATGAACACATTGGGACCTTTCAGAGAGGTAGTTTACAAACCACCCCACTGCATGGCTGGACATGCCTATACTGGCTAGCCTCTGCTTTAAAATGTGATGATCAAATAGAGCTGCACAACTGCTTATTATCTAAAATACTCGCCACATCATTCACCACTTTCATTGTGGCAGTGATGGTGCTGTGTTGCTTTCTGAAGCCTGACTGATGTTTAGACAGGATGTCATTTGTACATAAAAACACCTTTACCTGTTCACTCACTAAGCGTTCAAGAACCTTAGCCAGAACTGACAACTTAGAGATTGGCCTATAGTTATTTAATAAGGTGGCCTCCCCTCCTTTTAGCAAAGGCAGGACATATGCTGACTTCCACAATTTTGGAATTGTGTTAGTGCTGAGGGAGAGGTTAAAAAGAGTAGTGAGAGGTGGAGCAATAAAATCTGCAGCTATCTTTAAAAAGAAAGGTTCTACATTGTCCGGGCCGGCCGGTTTCTTAGGATCTAACTTGGTTAAAGCTTCACGAACAACATCAACAGTAAAAGGGGTAAAACTAAAAGGGTTTTCCAACACACGTTTTTCAGAGTCACATACTGTAGTGTTCACAGAAGCAGAGTTAGTGACAGAATCAAATAGAGAACCACAGGACACAAAATGCTCATTAAAGCAATTTAGCATAGTAGCCCTGTCCGATATAGAGCCAGATGCTGTGGTAATGCACGGAGGTAGCTCATTACGGATATCGCCGGTGGATAACGATTTAATGGCTTTCCAAAATTTTCCAGGATTATTCAGATTCTTTGTGGTTACTGACAGATAGTACTTTGATTTAGCACTTTTGATTTGCGATGTGAAGCTATTCCTTAGCTGCCTAAAACGCAGCCATTCTACCTCTGAGCCTGATTTCCTAGCCTTTGCCCAGGCCTTGTTTCTCTCATGAAGGAGACTGGACAGATTAGCAGAAAACCAAGGATTGTCTCGTCCCTTTACTCTAAATGTACGCAGGGGTGCATGTCTATCAATGATCTCCATAAAACCAAGATAAAAATAAGACCATGCGGTTTCTACATCAGCACACAGATCGATTTTACCCCAATCAAAATCAAACGGATCATGCACAAAACCCTGCTCCACAAAATGTTTTTTGTCTCTCTTAATGATAATGCGAGGTTTAACCTTTTGGACCTTAGTGTCCCTAATTGTGGCTACAACACAGTGATCACTCAGATCATTTGCAAATACTCCCACAGATTAAATGAGATCAATTCGGGAGGAATTATTAGGGGACTTAATGTTAGGGCGAGTAGGACTGTCCACAATCTGAGTAACATTTAAAGAGATACAAAGGTTTTTAAAATCCTCTGACACTGCAGTTAACCAGTCCCAGTTAAAATCTCCAAGTAGCACTATTTCCTTGTAGTCTAGTTGTGATAAAAGATTTGCTAGTGAAGACAAGGAGTCTTTGACAGCTGAGGGTCTGTAACAACTCACTACCATGACCTGTTGACCCTTTGCCACTTCTATATTTATGGCTAAAAATTCTAATTGCTTACTGATCGATTTGGAAACTAATGTGGTTACACTGAACTTATTCTTAACATAAATGGCAACGCCACCACCTTTATTAGGCCGGTCGGTACGATACACATTAAAACCATTTAAGGCAATGTCAGAGGCCAAAATAGATTTGTTTAGCCATGTTTCTGATAAAACAATGACGTCAGCGTCAGTTGAGCTCGCCCAGATACGGACAACATCTAGTTTACCTAACAGACTGCGCACATTCAAGTGGATGAAACCCAAACCAGACCTAGCTTTAAAATCAGCAGGAGTAGTGATCTGACTACTACTACTGGGCGGACCAGGGTTAGGTTATACATTTCCTGACAGTAATAACAACAACAAAAACAGGCATCTTTTCCTCTTAAACGACACACATACATTGTCATCTAATTTAGAAACACCGGAAAAGTCTGCGAGAGTGTGAATTGAGCTTAAGAAGCAGTCCTGAAGAACCATCATCGCAGGAAAACAAAAAAGACAAACATATTTTGTCGAGCAGATTGTCTGTGACAAGGCAACCGGTAATTGTTTGAGCAACACATCCGAACCTTTGCAGGGGATGACCACTGCGGTTGGCAGAACAGACCTGAATCCAGTAGACTTCTCAGAATGACTAGAGATCTTCTCATAGTCCAAAACAGTTAACAGGCACAGCAGAATCCCGATATGGGCCATTTTCCCAGACCAGCACACAGTATCCCCGATGTTCCTGGAGCAAAATCAGCACAGCAGCCAAGGACAGGCGAAAACAGCAGCGTGGAAGTGCTCCGGTCCCTCTGTGGTATCCCCGGGGTGAAAGCAGGCCTCTGCAACAGCAGAACCAGGACAGGTGGAAAGCAGGCCCCAGCGGTGGTAAAATCCTCCTCCGTACAGCAGCACACGCCCGGTGGAAGCAGGCCAAGCCCGAAACGTGGATCCACTCCGTCTCTCCGCGACGACTCAGGGTAAAAACCTCTCCAGTACAGCCGTATTCTACAGGTGGGAGCAGGCCTCCGTAGATCGCAGATCGCAGGCAGCAACAGGTGGAGCTGCTCCGTCTCTTCGCGACGAGCAGGTCTCCGTAAATCGCAGATCGCATGCAGCAACAGGTGGAGCCGCTCCGTCTCTTCG
Source organism: Gymnodraco acuticeps (assembly GCF_902827175.1). NCBI lineage: Eukaryota > Metazoa > Chordata > Actinopteri > Perciformes > Bathydraconidae > Gymnodraco > Gymnodraco acuticeps. The sequence goes on along the minus strand of NW_022992343.1, from coordinate 578,521 downwards.
CGACGTCTCCGGAGGAAAAACACCTCAGTACAGCCGTACTTGACAGGTGGGAGTAGGCCTCGGCAGATCGCAGACAACTAAAACTACTACTTGTATAAGCAGGGATGGTTAAAAGTTTGTAAGCAGGAGAGCTAGATGCTAACAGATGCCAGATGCTAACAGGTAGTGCGAGCCTGTAGAAATTGCGACTGCCTCCAATGACAGCGTAGGATCAGATTGATTTGAGTCCTGGACTTCGAGTCGTGGCTGAACCTGTCTCTGCAGTCCTGCCAGACTCTCACCATACTACTTCCCTGATGGCTCCCACAAGATTGCTGACATCCTTGTGGATTCATCTTCTTATTATAGACACATGCATTTCCAAACATTTGGTCTACCTATGTTGTAAATGTATTATCTTTTCGATTTACACACGGCATCTATTGCACGTCTGTCCGTCCTGGGAGAGGGATCCCTCCTCTGTTGCTCTCCCTGAGGTTTCTCCCATTTTCCCCTTTAAACTGTGGGGTTTTCTCTGGAAGTTTTTCCTTGTACGATGTGAGGGTTAAAGGACAGAGGGTATTGTAATACTGGTATTCTGTACAAACTGTCAAGACCACTGAGACAAATGTAACATTTGTGATATTGGGCTATATAAATAAACATTGATTGATTGATTGAAGATGAAGTCTCAAAGAATGTTTTAAATAAAAGGACATACAACCAAAAGGTGGATAATAATCTAAGGATTGCACCACTGCTTTTTGCAGATGATGTGGTTCTAATGGCTTCATCGGTCTGCGACCTTCAGCCCTCACTGGATCGGTTCGCAACCGAGTGTGAAGCGGCTGGGATGAGGATCAGCACCTCCAAATCTGAGGCCATGGTTCTCAGCAGGAAACCGATGGACTGTCCACTCCAAGTAGGGAATGAGTCCTTACCCCAAGTGAAGGAGTTCAAGTATCTCGGGGTCTTGTTCTCGAGTGAGGGAACAATGGAGCGTGAGATGGGCCGGAGAATCGGAGCAGCGGGAGCGGTACTGCACCGTTGTGACGAAAAGGGAGCTGAGCCAGAAGGCAAAGCTCTCTGTCTACCGGGCCATTTTCGCTCCTACCCTCACCTATGGTCATGAAGGATGGGTCATGACCGAAAGAACGAGATCGCGGATACAAGCGGCCGAGATGGGTTTTCTCCGCAGGGTGGCTGGTGTCTCCCTTAGGGATAAGGTGAGAAGTTCGGTCATCCGGAAGGGACTCGGAGTTGAGCCGCTCCTCCTTCGCGTCGAAAGGAGCCAGTTGAGGTGGTTCGGGCACCTAGTTAGGATGCCACCTGGGCACCTCCCTGGGGAGGTGTTCCAGGCACGTCCAGCTGGGAAGAGACCAAGGGGTAGACCTAGGACCAGGTGGAGGGATTATATCTCTTCGCTGGCCTGGGAGCGCCTTGGAATCCCCCAGTCAGAGCTGGTTGATGTCGCCAGGGAAAATAAAGTTTGGGGCTCTCTGCTGGAACTGCTACCCCCGCGACCCGACCACGGATAAGCGGGAGAAGATGGATGGATGGATGGATAATAATGAAATCTATTAAATGTAAAGACATTTGGTCAAATGAAATGACACTGAGCCAGTGATAACAACAATGCGTGTATAGATGAGAGTAACAACACTTCCGGGCAAAAATAATGTCTCCGCCCACTTTTGGGGGAAAACAACGCTGTCAGTTGAACGGCGGTCAATACAAATTCTGAAGTTTTTGCCAATCCGATCAGAAATTTAAGAAAACCGGATATTTTTGGATCTTCAAAGAGCCCGATTCCAATGGCCAGACGGGCAAACAATTGCATTAAGCCATTAGAAATCGACGATCGGGCTCGATATATGGTTAAATATAGCAGTAGGCTATCGATTTTCATAGATGAGAGTAACATCTACGTCACTTTACGGCCCCGCCCACTTTTGGGGGAAACAACGCTGTCATTTCAATGGCGATCGAGCCTGAAGCCACAGAGCACTTCTTTTACTGTCCTTTCTTCTTAGAGGAAGTACAGAAACACTGAAGTCTTGATTATTTTTAATGTTTGAGGTGCAATAAACGACACAGCAGCTTTTTGGCATGATAAAACTATTATGTTCCGCCTCGCTCATGAGAGTAACAGCTGGAGAAATTACAGCCTCGCCTACTGATTTTAATTTAACCATATATCAAGACCGATTGTCGATTACCAATGATCGAATGTAATTGTTTGCCTGACTGGCCATCGTAATCGAGCTCTTTGAAGATCCAAAAATCCACGGTTTTCAAAAAAACAAACTTCAGAATTTGTATTGACCGCCATTCAAATGACAGCGTTGTTTTCCCCCAAAAGTGGGAGGGGCCGTAATTTTTGCCCGGAAGTGACGTAGGTGTTACTCTCATCTATGAAGCTGGTGTGCAGGTCTTTCATGCCCCCCCTCCGTGCTGTCCCCTCAGAGGAAGTGGGAAAACACCACACCACGCTGATGATATGATGATTTGATGAATGATCCACACTGTTAATATGAGAGGAAAATAATGTTTTAGGAAATGAAAAATATGAAGTTAACAAATAAAACACAGCTCAGGGGCAGTCATGGACGGTAGGTTTTCCTCAGACCCGGCGCCAGAACAAATCTAAAGGGAGGGCATATGATTTTCATGGGAGGGCACACAAAACCGTCACGTGCTGCGGGCTTGCGGCACAATATATATCAAACAGCAAGTTCAACAGCATTGCGTAAAGACGCACACTTATCGCAAATACATACACAAATAAAGGGCAACATAGAAACCACTTTGAAACATTGTGTGCGTGGCAGCACAGACACTGGTAAATCACGAGCAAGGCACACTGGTTAAGGATGGCAGCTTCCTCATCGTTGCACTCGGAGAGAAATAGTAGAAACGGAGACGATTAACTGTTTAGCCCACCTTGGGCATGGTTTATCTTCCTATGCACTGCCTGACTCGGACATGCTGTGGAGTGAATCGAGTCACCTCTGAGAGGGAGTTGGTTGACAGCTAAAAAAGCTATAATATCAACGACAGCTGACACATAATAACGGCTCTGTGCCAGCTGATCTGCACCAAAGTACTAATTTCCTTATTTGTTTCCTCGCGTATCTCTCTCTCTCCCCGAGCTCTCACATGAAATGTGTTCTTTTGATGCGGCATGCCTTAGCAGTCCTTTATCAGTCTGTAATGCGTGTTTCCAGTCGCAAAAATCTTTGACAGTAAAAGCCGCATCAGATGAAGACGTATTCACTTTAAACTGTCTACAGGGGAAACAAAAGGCTGCGTCTGCTTTTAACGAATATTCAAGCCATGGTCTGTTGTGTACCATGCAGCGGCAAAAGTGCGCTTCTTTCCTGAAAAAATCTCCCTGGATAACGATCCAGCTTCACCTGCTTGGGTTTATTAACCCCAAGATCATCGCTAACTCAGCCCCGGGGTTTGCCGAGGTCAAGCTTGTGACATTAAGGCGTGCTGCTGCAACGGCAGGTGCAGGGTCGCCAGCAGCACCATCGGCTGCAGTTCTTTCATCGCTATTTCGTTTGAATAAATCCTTAGACCTTTTAAGCCAATTTTTTATGTCCATTGTGTAATGCAAACAGAAATGGGAGTCTACAGAATGCACAATAAACAAATCCAGAATAGGCGGCAGAGTGTGACGCTGTGATTGGTCTAAATGGGGACGAATCACAAATCACAGACACATGCATTTATTTGACGTAGCCTGCGATTTTTGTTTGTTTGTTCTGACATCACATACATCGTAGCATAAAAGTTCACAGTTTATTTATAATTAAAAAAATAAAATATATTTTTTTTTACATTTTTAGAAATAATAAAAAACGTGTTTATTGGGGGAGGGCAGGAATGTCAAATGGGAGGGCCTGGCCCTCCCTGGCCCTCCCACGGCGCCGGGCATGGTTTTCCTACAAAGTTAACTCAGCCACAGGGCCGCCGCTTGCGGACAGGCAACTGCTTGGGGCCCCAGACCAGTAGGGGCCCCCGAGGGGCGACACATCTTTAAAACGACATCAGTGTTGTTGTTTTTTAATGCACAATTCAGAACAACAAATTATACAAAAAATACAATTAAACAGACATCATACATTGCCATAAGCCTTCATCAAATTCAGTTAATCTACAATAGTGGGGGCCCCATTATTGTCTATGAACTGAATTTGAGTGAGTGGGGCAATGCGCAACGTTAGCAATGACAGACAGTAGGAGATCTCCCTAATGGGGCCCCACCTTATCCAGGCTCACTCCGGTCAGTGTTGCAAATCGCGTGCATGATTGTTTACAAAATAATCCTGATGACAAGGAAAGGCACTGAAAAATGAAGAGAAATTATCTTTCTGGAAGCGAAAAAAGGAAGAAGAAAAAAGATGAAGATGAGAGAAAAAAACAAGACAGTGGTAAGTAAGTTGAGTAGATAACGATGAAATTAACTAAATGTTGCTAGTCTAACCTTAACTGTGGGATAGAGAAACTTGAATTACGTAACTTCCACTAGAATCAAATTATTTATTTTGTTTACTTTGACGTTTAACATAACATGAGTTAACCTAGCAGAACAGTATCTGCTCTGCTGGCCATGACATTACAGAGTCAAGTGTGCGCAGCCCAGTCGGTACAACGCCGTTGACCTATTAGCTTAGCTTAGCTAGCTGGCTGAAAGAACGTAGAAGCTAGAAATTACAGTTGCCGTTGACGTGTTAGCTTAGCTTAGCTAGCCAGCTGAAAGAACGTAAAAGCTAGTAATTACAGTATTAACATGTCTTCATTAATCTTTTTGGCATTGTTACTGAAATAAACATGGTCTCTGCCATTTACATTAACATTTCACCCGTTGTTTAATGGGACACCAGTAATTTGGAGCGGGAAATCAGCTAACTTTTTCTGTAGGCTAGTTAACTGATGAAGCTGTGTCCGTCTGAGCTAACTGTCAAGCTATGAATGTTAAATTAGGACATTTAGACATTTTAGATGCAAGACATTTGGACAAGTGTACTCTAAATAACTTATTGTTAAGTTAGTGTGCTATGTGTTGAGTGTATTTTATTGTATTTTCCTTCTCTGTAGTGTAATCCTAGTGGTTTTATGATGATACTGAAAACTGTATATTTCAACCTTAGTAGCCATAGTGCAGGCTCCAGCACAATCCTCTGTATTGGAACGATCATGTTCACTTACATTGTCTCTTTCAAATGAAATGGAAATAGTAAACAATGAAGAATAGTGGAAGCTATCCCCAAGAACAACATTCGAAAGCTGAATATGAGAAATGTGAATTATATAAAGTGAAAGCATTATGAATTGTTAACATGTTACTGTTATAAGTTTCACTTTATTATCTATCCTCAGGATCCTTTCTTAAGTTTCTGGCACCAGCAGCAGCAATGGAAAAGGATAAGGTGCCCCCTCCAAATGCTGATGATGGTAAGTTAAGTATTCTACTTTTAATTGATTATACTGTGCATCGCACTCCAAAGATTCCTTGTAACATGATATTCCCTGTTTCTTTTTTGGTCATAGCAGTTCAGTCAACATCTACCTCCAGTGGGGCGTCAATATCTACCTTGAGTGAGGCGTCAACATCTGCCTCCAGTGGGGTGTCGACAGCAACATCTTCTCATCATGAAGATGACACGTCAACCCCTACCTCCAGCAGCACTACCACGACTACAAAAGGTTTGATCACATCGGACGACCCTGCACAATGGCCAAATGTCCTAAATGATAGTGAAAAGTGTGCACTAGTAACAAGAGGACCAATACAAGAAACAGATATAGTCTTTCCGCAGAATACTGAAGGAAGACTATTCTGGTTTTAATTGTTCTTTATATGTGTGATTTATTCGTTTTTGTATGTCTTTTATATTCATATTACTAACTAATAACTAACTTTGAATATAACAAAAATGCGAAGTTGTTAAATAAAAAACTGTTTACATTTAGGAATATTTTTGTTATTTATAACACAATGGTGATGAAAGCTGGTTCGAGGGGCCCCCAGTGAATTTTTGCCTAGGGCCCCCACAGACACTAGAATCGGCCCTGCTCAGCCACCATTGATTTTCATATCAAATTAGCGTGTTAATAAAATAAGCTATCATGGCTTATACTTGTATATCTAAACAGAATCATGAAAGCCTGTTGGTAGAGTCAGGCACACAAGTCCGTTTGAGTGTGTGCGCCGGTGTCTGAACGCTCACTCACTGCTAGCTGTGTAGCTAACTGTTAGGCTACTTAGCTTGCATTGTTATGGATCTAAAGGTAGCAAAAGCTAACTTTCATAGCACAGCTTTACTTCTCACTTAACACAATAAAGAAACAGACCGTATAGTACAGCACAAACAACACAAATGATCAATACTTACATATATTTTCACTTGTAGTGAATAATAATAGTAGTAGTAGTTATAATAATTGAAATGCTGGTTCTTCTGGGGGTGTTCTATCCACTCTCAGCCAGTGGCATAGCCACCATAGGGCCAGGGTGGGCCCAGGCCCACCCAGTTTACTCATTGGCCCACCCTGAGAAAGCTTCGGTGTCATTTAAAATATTTTATTATTATTATAAAAAAATGTATTCACCCATTGAGAATATCCAAGAATTCAAAGTGAAATTCAAGTGAACAAATATCGAGTTTAATTAATGTTGTATGTGCTTTATCCTCTGAACCAAACTCATTTACGGTAAAAACTGATTGTTGGTTCCGGCGCGCACCATAATAACGTGAGAGAGGCAGAGACCTGCCTGCAAAATAAATGATGGCTCAAAGTGGGGGACTCCAAGAAGAGCCCCCACTGCCCTCATCTAGCAGCGATCTACACGATCATTTTCTGATAACGATGAAATAGCCACGTCTCCCTCTCCCCACGTCTCCCTCTCCCCACCTCTCCTGCTGCTGGGCTGTCAGAAGAAAAACAATGTTAACGGAAACTCTGCCGCACGGTTGCCTCAGAGCCCTAGAGAGATAATTATTAGATATTATCTCTCTAGGGCTCTGGGTTCCCTCGTCCCTTGGAAGAGGCGGAGAGGTGGGTGTTTTTCATCTGCTGGTGGACAGTCCGGAGAGATATAGCCTACACAGGGTTGGGTTGTAACGGAATACATGTAACGGCGTTACGTAATCAGAATACAAAAATCAAGTGTATTCAGCTGGCGTTACATTTGAAAAACGAGTAATCTGATTACAGTTACTTTCGTAAACCTGAAGTGAATACATTTTGGAATACTTATTGGAATTATTGGTGGAAAAGTTTCCTCACAAAATGTAATATTCATTACCGGCAGAACTGTGTGCACAGCGCTGCAGCATGTCTGTGAGCGAGAGAGATGCAGCGTGTCTGTGAGGCCCCGCCCCCGCACGCAGATGAGAGAGAGAGATCTCTTTTAAAATAATTTGAAAGTTAGAAACAGAGATGGTTAGATAAAATGTGCAAGATAACGTTTATGTAGCATTTCTTTATTGTCGAAATTATGACATTTATAACGGGATCAAATCAAAGTGAATGGCCTGCTGCTGCTGAATGCATGGGGCAAGTGACTGGAAACAGTTTTAAAAGTTATTACATCGTTTCAGATAATAATAATAAATAATAATGATAATTAATTCTATTTAGGGGCGCCTTTCAAAGCACCCAAGGACACCTTACAATTCATAACATATTCTAAGGAAAGGTTTTAAGACAGTACAAAGAATGCAGTCCGGCTGATGTGTTTTTTATGTGTGGTGCAGATGAGAGAGCTGTCCAGAATGACACCAAGATGTTGTGTTTGTGCTCTTGATAAGCCATTAAAACAATAAAATACGTGTCTCCTGTTCACCAAAACATACCCATCTGTTATGGAAAAAGAAAGTATTCCAAAAGTATTCTAAAAGTAATCTGCCACCGGTACCGGCGGGGATTGTTGTTATCTTCTGATGCGCAGAAGAAAAATCTGGCCCACCCTATTTTTTACAGGCCCACCCTAAAGTACATTTCTGCCTACGCTACTGCTCTCAGCTACCGCACCGCAGCGCAGCTGCACTGTACAATCGCTGAAGGACTGGGCTGTCACTCAAAAACTGAGTAGCCAATGGGGACGCACCCCTGAAAGTCCCGCCCACCTGGGAGGTTTGTGTCAGAATCTCAAACAAAAAGTGAAGGAGCGTAAACGAGAAGAGCTGCAGTGAGAGCAAAAGTCTGATCATTGAGAAAGAAGAAACAAGAACTGCAAACAAAAAGATATGTTAAAACAAAGAAAAAAGACTTATAGTTTACATGATTACACAAATGATTTGTTTGCAACTTATAGTTTTATTTTTGAAATTAATTTTATTTTGCTTGACTCCGTTTTTTTCTTCTTTTAAACTCATAGTTTTGCTTTATTCTGAGAAAGTGTTGCTTTATCTTTATGATACAAAACTAATCCCATAGTGAAGAGGTCGAGCGAGGGAGAGAGAGCACGTGCAGCGGTCTGCTTGCGCACGGAGCAGGAGTTTTATCAGAGAAAATATATTTCTCTGTGCTCAAACATTTTCAAGTGCGCGCTCAATAGCATTTTCTATGCTCAACATGTTTCATTGCGTGCTCAGGATAGAGGCACAAATATAACGCCATAAATGAGGGCATGAGATAAGTTTGTGCACAGATGGAAGGCTGACAGGCAGTTAGGCCATCCAGTTATTTTAGCCGGGCCGGCTAAAATGATTGGTCGTGCTTTTTACAGTACTACGGCTTCCACAGATTACATTTTTGTATGGATTTTTTGTCAAAGCACTTAAGATATTCATTGCTATCGGGACGTTAAGAGCATTCCATGGAATATAACAACAAGTGTATCTCGAGTCGGTTTCTCAAACTTACCTACCCCACCTTTAAGGCACTCAAAATCAATGTTTTAAAAAAAAACCTACATTTCTTTATCCATATCACCTTTCTTCATGTAATGTGGTTTGTTTCTCCAAATGAAGTTTAGATTAATTTGGTTAATGGGTTTAATCAGTTTGTTTGGAATGGCATTAGAGTAGGCTGGGTAAATGCATCTTGACAAGGATTCCATCATTGTCAAATATATCCGGCCAAGTATTGAAAGGTTTCTTTGGAGCCATGAATTTAACTTAGCCTTGCATTCCTTTAATTTGTTTTCAATGTTCAAAGACTTTTAAGGTAAATTCCCAGGTATTTTATTTCTGATTTGATTGGAATATTACAAATGTCTTTATGTGGAGTATCATGTATGGCAAGAAGTTCACATTTTTTTATATTTAAAGTCAAGCCTGACGCTTTGGAGAATCTTTCAATTTTAGTAATAGCTTTTGGAATCTGATTTTTATCCTTTAGGAATAATGTTGTGTCATCTGCAAGCTGGCTAATGAGAATACTTGTACCAAATACATTTAGGTTTTTGATGTCATCACAATTTTCAATGTAAATCGCTAACATTTCTGTAAATATGATAAATAAGTACGGAGAAATAGGACAACCCCGAGGAATCCCCACATTAACCTTATATATATATATACATATAACAGATATATATATATATATATATATTTAGCTATACTATTTAAAAATGTCTGACAGTTCTCACTAGAACATGTGACTGACTGTAAACTGACTGTAGAATTTAAGGATTTCTGAGGAAATCCTTTTTTCGTCTGTTGTTTCTACATTATAAACCATTAAAGATTTGATACTATTTCTAACCTGCCTTCTTTTTTGAAGACCACATAAGTGTGCCGAGTTATTCTCCCCTTCCTCTATCCATTTAGCTCTGGATCTAATAAAGGCCCCTTGTGCTCTTTGAGTGTAATCTAATGTAGGTTGAAGGCTAAGTATTTTCTGTGTGTCTTCTGCAGAAGGGTCAGGTTTATTGCAGTAAATATTTAGTTGTTTAATTATGTCTAGTCCGTTACTTTGGAGTTCTTTTGTATAATGTTTCCTAAATGAAATTGAGAGTTGGTATACTTTATATTTAAGGAACTCCCATTTGTTGATGGGCGTTGTTAGCTCTTCAGAGTTTAAAATGTCAATAATCAGAGATTTAATCTTTTGGCAATAATCTTTATTTTTAAGCAGACTGGAGTTAAACTTCCAATATTTATTTGAGCGTGGTCCTTTATTTGCATAGCTAAGCTTAAGTTAAATGTATTCAGGCAGACCACAGTCCTCCAAAAAGCTTTCCTTCAGGGGTCCTTCCAGTTAGCGCTAATGCTTATTAGCCATATTGCCACACTAGCTGCTACGTACGCAGTCAGTGTTTATGGTAGCTCTCTGCTGAGAATGAACCCACAATATGTCAGGTTTGTTCTATTTATTTTACAAATACATTCAAACACAGACCCCAACCTTCAACATATACGTCAACGTGTCTTACTTTGATAGCTGTAGCTGCATTCGTCGGCTGTTACGTTTCAATACATAGGCACATTTTTTTGTTTTTTAAGCTAACCCAGCTAGCTAGCCTCCGATAACGCAACGTGTCAACTCCTTACAAACCTGGTGGTTTATAGTTACAGGGCTTATATCTAAGAAAACCGGATGCAATCTTTCATTGAAATGAGGACTTGTATCTGTCACAACCCCAGTCTTAAAACGGTCTACTTTTAGAACTAGCTAAAGCTGCTCGCTAACGTTACCGCCCACTGCGATGGCTATTTGTGGAAAGCGATTGTAGACGAGTCAGATTTGTGTATTTCTTATGTTAAAATTAGTATATAATGAATGTGGCTTGTCATACATGCACTATGCCGAAATAATAATTGTCTCAATCAGGATCCATAATTCGTTCATTGAAGCCCCATGGTGCGTTTGGTTTCGCTTCATTATTTAAAGTGGTAGATTTTTGAATGGGGTTTGGTTATGCATCTCTGGCAAAACATCGGGGAATTGGGCTAGTGTTAGCTAACTTAGTCGGACTTGGTCCTTCCTTGTCAAATAGCATTAGCATTGTTCAATAAAGTAAGATGTCGAAGTAAACAATCAAACCTTGTATTGCAATTTAACTAACCTGGCAGAAGCTGTTTGCCATAGAGTGGACTTTGCCAGGTCACAACTTCCTGTAAGCGTAAGTTATCCAACTAAATGTTTGCCAACTGAACATAAATAAATACCTACTTAATCCTAACAAGTTGGTTTTAGTAACATGATTAGCTTATGTAAACATATGTCCGTCTGTGAATGCTAGCAGCTGTAACTGACAGCAACTGAGCTTTTGTCCTTCATCCAGCCGCAGCCAGTTTTCTTTCCCAAACCAGCTGCTTTGACGTAACTGTGTTGATTTGCACTCGGTCTAAAGTTCAAGTCAAGTGTATCATTTGATTTAGTCAATCCTATCAATGTTGTCGGACGCTTAACATACCCGTCCCATGTTCATATAATAGCAAAGTGTTGCATAGTGCGTATCTAGTTGAGGTTAGCTGAGATGCTAAGCTACGAGTATCAGGCCCTTACAAAGAAGCATGGGTGGAGGAAGTATTCCTATTTACTTAGGATGACTAACGCCACAGTCATAATACTCCTGTATGGAAAATGTTACTTATTTAAAAGTATAATCAAGAAAAGTAACCCATGTAAATAGTTGTTTTACTTTTCAAATAATTTTAAAGGGCTGGGGCACTGATTATATGACCTGAGGTATTGTGTGCTACCAAACAAAACAGCTGAAGTTTCCACATCATCTTTGACCTACTGCCTGTGAGGCAAACTCTATCCTTTAACTTAAATGTAAAATACTTCTTCCAGTTCATCATTTTGACCTGATCAAGATTATGTAGACTTTATTTATATGCAAGACTGTTGCAAACCTTGAGTCAAGTGTAGCTATCTAAGGAGTGGCTCATAGGAGTTTGAGGTTCACTGTCGAAGGGACACTTATGCTTTAAAGAATTGTGTAAAAAGCATCTTCATTGTTAGGTTGTCTTATATTTACTATGAGGTATACATGTGTAGAAAGTGTGGAAACGTATCATACAATAATGCAAGTAAACCATTCAAATAAAAGCCAGATGACAATTAACCAAAGCCCTAAAAGACATCAGAGAATATTTATATATTTGTTTCCTTATTGACAATCAACTTGTTGTTTCAGCTATGGAATCTAAAACTAAAATGTATGAGCCGTTGCTCCCTTGCATTTGAACATGACTGCTGTATTAGCTTGCCAACTCAGGCATGGTTGCTCATTTTATCATTTTCTTGTAGCAAGAAATCATGGTTGATATAAAGTTGGAATGGTTAGTTTACAACTTTGTTGAAAGTTCTTTGTTATGAGGACTTGCTTCTTTTCTTTGTCATATGTAAAAGTAATTTGAATATTATATGACGGCATACATTTGTCGTTTTAAGAAATTGTGATGGATGTTCTCACTATGTTCTGGCACTTACAAGGGCAAACACTTGGTGAATAAGTGAAAAGACAGATGATTTGATGAAATTATTGTTAGTTTTAGCAGTAATTAGCCAGACTTTCCAGATGTTTGGTACTTACAATCCTCACACTCCTTTCTGTCTTCAGGGATGACCTGACGACATCTGGCTCCCTCCATCATCCAAGCTCTGTCGGGTAGGACAACTCCCCCACATCTTCCCAGAGAGTGCTACATCCTCATTTTCCAAAGACCTCCAACACCCCGGAATTAACCGGTCCCAGCCCCACAGAGACCCTCTGCCAACCCGCTTCACAAAAAAAGTGACAATGTATTGCTTACAGTGGCTACTTCCTGTGCTGCTCATCCCCAAGCCGCTGAACCCAGCGCTGTGGTTCAACCACTCCATGTTCATGGGCTTCTACCTGCTCAGCTTTCTGCTGGAGAGGAAGCCCTGCACCATCTGTGCCTTGGTCTTCCTCGCGGCCCTCTTCCTCATCTGCTACAGTTGCTGGGGCAACTGCTTCCTGTACCACTGCCAGGACACGGCACTGCCGGACAGCGCCCATGACCCAGCGATTGTCGGGACTTAAGAGCGGAGAGAGACATCGGAAAGGGGAATGGGGGGTGCAAAGGGTGATGAGGCATTGCTTGGGAAAGATTTTGCCATGCTGTAAATGGGGACAGGCTACACTTCTAGGGGTTTGAGAGCAGTGTAGAAGAGATGTTAGAGGACTGCGGGATGGGAACACTGCAAATACAGACGGCACTCGGACAAAAGCGGTATTGAGGAAGAAAAGAGCCAGTTTGGGTGAATTACGAGGGGCTCAACAGACTTGAACTTGAGGAGGAGAGGAGGGATGCCAGAGGGGACAATATGGAAACTTTTATGTAACAGGAAAGGAAGTCGTGGCGTCCAAACTTGGAATGCTAAGCAAAGAACGACTGAACTTGAGGAAAGAAGCGTTTCACTTTCATTCAGCATTTGAATGAAAATTAGACAATAAATCCACCACATGTTAACTTAAAGTCACCGCTGTGTTTCAGTATCCCGGTTCCTTGCTTCCGGTATTCTTGTTTACTTCCATCATTGCTCACGGGAGAAGTTGTTTACTTCATTCTGACGCGTCATCTTTTTAAAATGTCAATAAACTGCCACCATTCACTTACTCCTACTGAAAGGGTGTTTTCACTGGCAGCCTTGCTGGCTTTACAGTAACCATACTTTGTACACCAGGTAGTGTTAAAGAATGGTTGACATGTTGGCCCCAGGATTTACAGGAACAGGACAAACATGCTTCTCACAGTCAAACCTGACCAAACTGACGCCATTTTTGCTCTGCACACTTTCCTGAACACGGTGTGCACACAGACACTGGACAATCAATAACTGCTGTGAATAATTCCTCCTTTGCCGCATCGCCACGCAAACACACCTCAGAAGGTGTACGACTGCTGAGGTACTATGTTCTGCAGCTGCCCCTCTTCATCCTCCTCCCGCCTCAGATCGAACGTGCCAGACCTCTACTTTTATTTTTCTTGTGCATGGGTTGCTGTTTTTTTGTTTTGTTCAAGAAATAAGTTCACACATTTTAATCAATTCAGACAAAATGCTGAACTTTTCCAAAGGGTAGAATAATCTGGATGTGTGGAGAATGTGTGTATGAAATAAAATGTGTCTTTTTTGTAGTCATGATAAGCGTTATAAAGGGCGATACACAAGGTGACAGTAATGGGTGGTCAGTGTTTCAGTGTCAAAAAGCAATACAGAGTGCTGGGAAATGAAAATTCTCACTGACAGGTTTATTGGTAATTAATAATAATAATTTCTTACATTTATTATAGCGCTTTTCCAGATGCTCAAAGCGCTTTACAAATACATGTGTAATTGCTCTCAGTAAGAAGGTTCCCTTGTGTATCACTGCTGTAAGTGTTATGTTTAGCTGTCAGGCTAAGGTGTTCATACTGTGTTCCTATTGTGTGTGACTCCTGTCACAGTCCTCAACATGCTCACTGCTACATTATTGCTTTGGTTTTAATTTAAATAAAGTTTTTCCTCTCAACATGTTAAACTGTGTTGGACTCATTCAAGCATAAAACATATATATTTATGTATGCTCAATTCTCCTACAGAAAATATTATTTATGGAAATGATGCACCATGTTTTCGAAAGTCCGAAACAAATATTAAATATTCTATTTGAGAGAAGGATTTAATAGGTATTAAGTAAAATAATAATTTCATAATAGCCTTTAATATTTTCAGTTTCACTTCCGTCATTATACATCTGTATATTTCGGATCAAACTAATGTAAAGCTGTAAATAGCTGGTTGTGAGTTTTAAATGATGCAAGTGAAGTGCAAGCGGAGCTCACGACCTGCTCCCATTTCCTCTCTGCGTTTAACGCCATCATTCACCTCCTCATTTATATTTGTATCCTCCTGTGAACCAGCTGAGAACGTCTCCTGTGTTTCTAAAACAAGAGTGATTTATTGAAAGTACAGCTCTGAACTTCACCCTTGCCTCCTCAGAAGAACTCCTAGCTAAAGTAAACCTTGAGCATCGTTATTTTTCTGTTTATTTTTTTATTTGAGATTTAAAGCCTACAACTTAAAATCTAATCACACTATATACAGTTATAAACCTAAAAGGGAATTAATCCAATTATAATTAATGATGACTGTGCCTTGGACATGCTATTATAATCACATAGAGAATGCATGTTCATGTTGCATGCAATGGAAAAGTCCCAGATACAACACTGCAGTTATTTACTATATTATTAAATGTATCTGGGCTGCTGTATTTCTCAATGTGGCTGTTTTTCTGCCAGAAATGCCTTTAAATTGTGACTTCACTGCGTGAAAAATGTCTTCTAGAAAATAAATACAGATGTATAATTGATTAAGCTTTACAGATTAGAAATACAAGTAGTGTGTACCCAAACATTGCTTTAAAATGCTTTCCCCATCTAATTGTCTAAATGTTCTTATTGTTATTTTCTTTTCAAATCTCAGACCATCTGGCCCTGCAGGAGGGAGATAAAACAAAGCTCTGGTACTTGTTTGTTTTTGGAACACTTTCAAGGTTTTTGTTTTTAAAAAGCTTATCTGCATTTAATTATCTACAAGAAAAAAAGACCAACGCATTCATGCTGTTACACATTATGGCTTCCCTTGGGAATTGGGGTTATGAAAGTAACATTTTCTAACACGAGAGCTTTGGTATTCTGATGATTTTGATCCAGTTTTATGTCCAAGAATACTCTTAAGAGATATGATGAGATTTGAACATACCGAGTTTTCTTTTTAAAACCTTCATAGACCAAAAGCCTGTTGACCTGTATTGAGCTATCAAGACTGAAGAAAAACCTAATTTGACGCCTTAAGTTCCTCTGCCTTGCAATAAAAAAGCTCTCTAACTCCTTCTTCTTCCCAGGCCATTTTATTGACCTCACAAACATTCCTTAAATGTCCCAGTCAGAGAGGTCCCAGGTCAGTTTAGCCAGATCTACTCTGTGGGCAGTGAAAGCATCCTTACTAAAGTGCAGTTTGATCAAACGGCCAACAGAGGGCAGCACATGCTCTGTTTCAGTGGAGATACCTTTTTCTATGGGCCATATGCTATGCTATACTTAGAATATTTTCACCGCTTTAACTTGCTGAAAGACAGCCCTTTTAGACGCCTAACTGGAGACTTTAAATCCACTCCTGTACTGTTCAAAGCCAACACACTGCATTAACAAAATCATTTTAACTTGCAGAAAAAGGAGGTTGCTTGTTAACCGCGTCCCTGCTCGGTTATTGTGTTTAAAGGGTCCCTATTATGCTTTTTGGGGTTTTCCCTTCCCTGTAGGGTTATATAGGTTTTTGTGAATGTAAATGGTCTGCAAAGGCTAAAATCCCAAAGTTCCCTCCACAACCCCCCCCCCCCATACTTGGAATGCCTCCATTGGACTCCTTATTTACTTCTGTAACATAGTGACATCATCTTCTATTGGCTAGCTCACCAACACATTGTACATGATATACAAGAAATAATTGAAACATATATTGATTATGAAAACAAGACAGTTTAATCAACTGGATTCCGGCTGGTGGCATATAAATATAGTTTGGGGTAAAATCTATTGATTACTTGCAATTTTTTTTAATAATAGTAAGTTATAGGAGTTGATGTTTTAAATCAATGAAATTGTCAGTTAAGGTTTTTTAAAGCGTTTCTATTCTTTATGCAGCACTACAAATCATACATTTACGATGTATTGTGATGAGTGCAATGCATCAGGATCGTCCCCCCCTTCAATCATCATGGATACAAATCAATGCACACATATATCTCAAATGACGATACACTTTCATCAGCCCACAACATCCAGCGCTTAGGGCCGCCTTAATGCACGGGCTGACCTGGGCTGAAGCCCAGGGGCCTACGGAGATCGGGGGCCTATCATGAGCCAATAAAATAAAAATAAATCAACTTTTTCTTTTTATTTCGGATGTTTTAAAAAAAAAATTTGAATAAACAAAGTCTTGGCTTTCAGAATATGAAACTTTCATTTCCAATATCACACGATAAATACATTTTTGAAGCTTGTAAAGGGAAGAAGATAGCTCTCCCTCGCCACTCTGCTGTTCTACTGTTCCCCTCACTCCGCTGAAATTATGAATGTAAGAGTATAGTAATCATAGATAACACGGCAGGGTCCGTTACAGTTTGTTTTCATCTGTTTTCAATTAAACAAAGTCTTAGCTTTCAGAATATTAAACTTGTTTCGGCAAATTCAGACGATAAATACAACTTTGAAGCTTGTAACGGCATAATTACAAGCGGAGAACGGAGTAACAGCCGGTGTTTCTCGTGAGTGTTTTCCCCGGGAAACAAACACAATACACACAAACGCAAACATATACAAACACACGTGTATACACACACACACACACACACACACACACACACACACACACACACACACACACACACACACACACACACACACACACACACACACACACACACACACACACACACACACACACACACACACACACACACACACACACACACACACACACACACACACACACACACACACACACGTGAGCTTCCCCCAGACCAGTAATCCAAACGAAAATATCTTCCCCCCGTAGTATTTTGATAATTTGCTCCGCTAATCAATCAGATCGATGGATTCCAGAGATTTTTCTCAAAAATGATGTAACAGTCAGTGGGCACCACTTAACAGCCAATCAGAATGAGAATATGTTTCACATGTGACTTATTCAAATTGTGAGTGACAGATGAAGGTTGTTTAGGAGAAAATGTTGGAGAAGAAAAAGTTTGAGAGTGGCGCTCGGAAATGGAAATTGTTGAGGGAAAAGGAGTTTCGAGACAAGCAGCTATTACAAAACATGCCGAAGCTGACAGGTTATTTTAAACCTGTAGGCCAGGATGAGGAGGAAGTACAGATGAGTTCTGTACCGAGCGGCAGCGGTGCCGGCCGCGGGGCCTCGGAGCCAAGTAGGCCGTCTGGTTCTGATAGCGATGGAGTAGCGGGAGAGGAAAAACAGACAGGAGGGACATTATCTGTTGGAGGAGATGGAGAGGACGACGAGGATTTGCTACGTGGAGGGGAGCCAACGGCAACCGGACAAATACATGAGGGAGGCCCGATACGTCACTGGAGGAGAGGACCAGGCGCGCGTAGAGCAGAGTGGAGAAGTGCGATCACAGAGCCTGCCGAGGCTATAAATGACTTTGATTTGTTGTTTAAATAGGGGGCCTACAAAAACTATCAGCCCCAGGGCCTGATGGCAGGTTAAGGCGGGCTTGCCAGCGCTGCACTCATATCATCTACAAAACACAAAACTTGCTGACAAATTTTGCCTGTAAAGAATGGATTTAGGATTTAGGTGAGTAAAACCTCTTACGTCCTGTTTGGCTGCCTGCCGGAGTTGTCGATAATCTTTTGGCGTCCCTAAATGTCACAGCTCCTGTTTGTTGAAATATTTAAGCAGCCATGCTAGATGATGAAAATAAGAAAAACCCTCCAACAAGTTTTTTTTCTAGAATCCTTCTGCAGGAGGTTTATTTCCTCTTTTAAAACCTGACTGTCAGACAGGAAGAATTCAGGCAGATTTATTTAGTCTCTCAGGGTTTAATGTTCACAGGATATTTGAATGTTAGGGTTATGCTATTTAATCACACATTATACATTATGTGAAATAATAATAATACATTTATCCTTAATTAAAAAAAGAAAAGAAAACAGCCATATAAACCTTTTTTAAACCATATAAAGCAGGACAAATGTTACAGCTGCATGAGGCGTCTTAGCAGGTTAAATAGTGGCACTGCAATAGACAACATAACTTCTTATTCTTTGTACAAAACTCTTCATATTTCACCAATATAAATTCACGTTCAGTAAACTCTCTCGCCAGCGATCCAAAGTCACCATCTTTAGATCTTCCTCTGAACTCGTCCCTTTTGGTATTTGTCATGAAGGTAGCACAGATTTAGTCAACAAACAAAATAAAGTACCATTCCTCATCCTGGCATCCCCCTCGGGCACACATTTTCTTTACATTTAGTCTCTCCCCCTGTCTTCAGGATCACAGAGACACTTCATGTTGGATCCCATCAGAAAAAAGACCTTCTTAAAGTCTGCTCTTTGTTCCTATAGAAAGGTGATCTCAGTCTCTTGGTTCTGGTACGCCTCCTCCTGCATCTCAGTGTACAGCTGGTCCATCCTCTGGAAGGCCAGGTAGCCCTTTTTACCTGCAGATGCACAAAATGAATGTTTTATAAAAATATGATGACATAAAATACAAGTGAATAAACTACTCCATACAAAATAATGATGTTTGTACCGAAAGAGAGGACAGTTTCTTTGGCAGCGCTGCGCAGATCTTCATCTGTTGATTTCCATAAATCTGCTATGTAGTCCACACTCTCTGTCGCCTGGCAAGCACACACACACACACACACACACACACACACACACACACACACACACACACACACACACACACACACACACACACACACACACACACACACACACACACACACACACACACACACACACACACACACACACACACACACACACACACACACACACACACACACACACACACACACACACACACACACACACACACTTTATATTCTCTAGTTTAACAAAGAGTGTTTGCTGAGAGTTTATGTATTTTGTGGTGCTCACCCTGAGGCATTTAAGTGCCAGACAGGAGCCTTGTTGGATCTGTACATCAGTGCTTTTCAAACTCTCTGTGTAGTAAACGACTGCCTGGAGGAAAAGGGTGACAGACACAGAAATTATTAGTTTTGCCATACATCAATATATTTATTTTAACAAAGGAAACCAAGAGATGGAAGCTATGTTGTTAAGAAATAAGAAGAACAACAATCTACAGCCATGCTAACTTAGACACAGCAGTGCTTTGAGCTAATATGCTAATGTTTAGCAGGGATGATGTTTACCATTACAGTTGAGTTAGTTCTAGTTTGTAACTGTGTGAGCTGTTAGTGAAAACAACAGTGAACAGAATCAAAGAAGTTAAACAATTGTGGGAAGCTATGATGGACTCTGTCGACCAATTTGGTGCAATTGTTACAAATACACAAATAAAGGCAGTGACCATAGAATTCACCAAAAATGAACTCCATACAGGCCAAGATGTGATGATTTGCTCCTGGAAGAGATTGGATTTTTCCCATGTGTTTGCATAGAATGGAAGTGAATGGTAATAATACAGGTCATCACCATAAAAAGCAGCTACTGTAGCATGGCAACTTTGTGACTTTTCAGATAATTGGAAGGTGTCATTACATAGCCCTTACATTGCGCAATAAACATTTACTTCACAATGAAGTTAAAGATACAATCTTGCCTATCGCAACTTTATGTGGCATTGAAGGTCAACATTTTAATTTGTCCAAAACTTCGAAATGTCGCATCAGCCTCATCTATACTTGGGTAATGTTAGCACGCTAAATGAAGTAGGTGAACGTGCATTGCTGCTTAACATGCAAATTAGCATTTAGCTTAAAGCAGCTAGTGTGATTGTGGACTCTTTGTCTTATTAATGCTAAAGCTGCATTCACCTGATACGCAACATGCTCTTCGCTTAATGAGAGGTTGGGCGCAGAGTATGGCAGTGGAAACAGTTTCTATTGTTCTCCTGCTAGCTTGCGCCACTACATACAGCTGTTTTCTGGTTGGTTGGTTGGTTGGTTGCTTGTTGAAAAGGTCAGCGGAAAACAAAGTCAAGTTGAGATAATTTGAACTTTGAGTGCAGTGCTCTTTCTTTACTGAGTCACAACGGCGTCGGCGCAGAGCCTCTTTACCACGTTTCATGTGAATGCAGCTCAACACCCTGACAGGGACAGTTTGACGTACCTTGCTCCTGAAGGCCTTGCAGCCTGAAGCCCTGCAGAGACAGCTGGCTGCAGCTTTGCACACTTTGTGGTTGGAGTCGAGCTGCAGCGCCGCCAGAGTCTGCAGCGTGCATCTCAGGGGGAGGAGTTCTGCAATGCCCCGACCCCTCATCTTATTTAAAGCCCGCCTCCTTTTGGGGCTCCTCAGGGTGGACAGGATGTACTCTGAAACACAGTAGTTACCATCATAAATGAATAATGAATTCTGTTGTTTTGGAGCTTTCAATCAAATCACACTATCTTTATCCACCACAGATTTTGCCCATCTCATTTTAATTTTGTGTGGTGATTGCTTTAACGACTTTTCAGGTTGAGGATTCAACCATGTTTACTTTTGTTACAGTCCCTAATTATTTGGTACATCACATGTCATTCTCTTTACCGATTCATTTTGTGAGGTTAATAAAATGGCCTTGTCATAATAGGGTTAATTATAGGGTCCTTCAGATCACCTGTTGGTTCCTAATTAGGAATTGAGCTCTTGGCCAATCAGGGCGTGACAACACCCTTTCTTGCTGATTATTTTTTGACTTACAATGCACATCTAATTTAAGCAGATAGCAGTCAGGCACTATGCTCTTTGCTGTCTTAACATTTGTGATGGATGATATAGAGCAGTGGTTCTCAACTGGTGGGTCGCAAACCAAAAGTGGGTCGAGTGAAAAATGAAAAGTCAAACTTAAATTTAGAAAGCCCGATTTTCTAACGCTGCGCATGCAGTAGGCGTTGGACTGGAAATGCCGGAGAACATAAACTGTTTTGAAAACTTCTGTGACGTAGTGATCATCTTCTCAATAAATATCTTTGCTGATGTTTTTTCGAGTCTTCTGACCAATCAGCATGGTTTTGTTGCCGGAAGTCCCGACGGAGAATAACTTTGTGGTAGAACTACTCTTTATACAGCATGTCACATTTTTCACATATGGTGAATTTGCAGGATTGGCTCCAAATTTGCCTTTTTATTGAATACAAGTCAAATGTGCCTTTTTATGTTATAGAGTTCAACTCTGATTCTAGAAACTTAATGACCATCATCAGATTAAACTTTCTTTAAAAGTTCTTCTGCAGGTCTCCCTTGAAAAAGAGATCATTGATCTCAATGGGATTTTACCTGGATAAATAAAGGTTTTGAATTGAATTAAAAGCATACTAAGGCTCTGTGAAGGGATTTAAGGATATATGCACTGTACTTCACTTTAATTACAATTGTATGCTGATTTTTTGTTGAATAGATTTGTGTGAAATTTTAAAATGTTGTGTCGCGATTTATTGACGAAGGAAAAAAGTGGGTCCCGAGGCTTGAACAGTTGAGAACCACTGATATAGAGCATTCTGAAACAAGCTGCAATACATATCATTAAAAGGGAGCTTTCCACTAGGTTACCTGCATCATGCCAGGTTTTAGAACTTTTGTTTATAGAGATTTTTTTACTAAAACTCCCATCATACACATTTTATTTGCTATTTTATTTGCCATGACGATGCATTTGTTAATTATCGAATAGGCATTATTAGAATTGAAGAGGCATTTTTTCATAATTATTAAAAAGCTTCGAGAGGGTTTTAATGGATCAGGACTTTGTATTTAGATTTAAATAAATACTGTTCAGTGTGATATGGTCTTATGTACTTATTAAATGCCTTATCAAAATATCTTGACTATCAGATTTTAAATACAAGTAAGTTATGTCATACATTGTGTGTGCTGTGTGCATGTAAGTGTGACCAATAAAGAGGGTTTCATCCTCCAATTCTATCTATCTATGAACATATTTTATTCAAACTGTGAAAAAGTGGGGATTATTTCACATTCCACATTTCAGATTATTCTGATAAAATCGTTTGAATTGGGCGTTGTCATATTGCCACAGTAGGAATAGTAATTGACAAACAAGCTACAACTTGCATGTGTGAATACTACCAAAGAAAAAAAATCCCCAGAACATTGACCTTTTCAAACAATTTCTTTATTTACCTCGGAACTAAAATGTCTATAGATTTAAAGCTGATGGATGTACCTTCTTTTGAGAGGCGTGAGATGTGCTCTCCCAGCTCCAGGATGCTCCAGCGTTTCAGATAGACGGACAGCTGGAAGAGGGACACTCTCTCTGGGCTGCAGAGCGGCCGGGGGCTGGGCACCATCCGACAGGCTTTGTGCACCTGCTGCAGGAGCTGAGAGAACACTGGAGAGGGGGAGAGAAAGGCAGTCAGTCAGTGCAGTGTGTGACCAGTCTGGAGGAGCCAGGCCTCCTTTAGTGCTTTGATTTCCTATCTCTGCAGATCAGAAACTCTTGACTTTAAAATATTTTAAGAACTCAGTAGTTTGTTAACCAACCTGCTGTATCTTTATTCTTTCATCTTTTAACTAATACACATTTATATAAATAAATGACATTCCTTTTCGGCCTGTAAATATATAATTCCTGAATTACATATTCCTCTTGGTGCATCGTTCATTGTTTACAGTGGAGTACCAAACCTGAGACAAACCCAAAATTGAAGTTAGAATTGAACTGGTAGCATCTTTTGCTTTCAACACGGACTGTTAGGGCGGCATGAATGCCTGTTCAACCATGATTGGTCATTACCTCCATAACAGGGAACAGTTTGTAACCATCAATGGCTCAAATTCACCCCCGGCCCCAGTCAATAACGGTGTACCCCAGGGCTCTGTGCTTGGCCCCCTCCTGTTCACCCTTGATGCTCCTCCTCGGCCAGATCATCCGCCATCACAAACTCAATTTCCACTGCTACGCTGATGATACCCAATTATATCTCAGCACTACTCCATCCTCCCAGCTCCCCCCTCAGTCTCTCGTCAACTGCCTGCACGACATAAAAATCTGGATGTCGTCCAACTATCTCAAACTCAACAGCAGGAAAACGGAGCTCATGGTTGTGGCACCCAAGGCGCTGCTCCGGAAGGTTGGTGATTTCATCCTTGAGGTTGACGGCTGCTCCATCTCCCCATCTCCTGAAGCCCGCAACCTGGGTGTCATCCTTGACTCCACCCTTTCCTTCCAGTCCCACGTCAAGTCTGTTACCAAATCGGCCTTTTTCCATCTAAGGAACATTGCCAGACTCCGACCGTCACTGTCGGAGTCGGTTGCAGTTCATGCTTTTGTCACCTCCCGCTTGGACTACTGCAATGGTGTCCTGTTTGCAGGGTGTCCGCGGGGTCTTAAAAAGTATTAAAAGTTGATAAATCAATTTAGCGAAAATGAAGGCTATTAAAAAGTATTAAACTGCATTTTCCAAGGTATTAAGAAGGTCCACAGCAACGACAACATGAAACACCCTTTAATTTACTGAAACAACATGTCGGAAAACCCCCTCAAGGTGGCCCCATGCATAGCGTGCCATAAAATGCTGCTTCTTATTTTAAGTTTCGTTGCCTTGCTCCGCTCTGTGGGGGGGGGGGGGGGGTTATCTGCTGGTGGACTACCTGAGAGATATACAGCAGGAGAACACGTCGTCCACCGCGGAGAATAAACAGAAGGTCAACCATGCTCCGGGGTCTTCTTCGCTGCTTTTGGTGTATTTTGTGGCGGCAGCAGCGCCACTTACAGGCCTGGCATATGTACTACAGCGTTTCCAGCGTTTCCAGCATTTCCAGCGGTCTAGTGTGAACGGACACGTTAAAGAAACGAATGCGTGTGAAGGGAAGACTTTTTTGCGTTTGCGTAT
Organism: Gymnodraco acuticeps; assembly: GCF_902827175.1. Lineage (NCBI taxonomy): Eukaryota > Metazoa > Chordata > Actinopteri > Perciformes > Bathydraconidae > Gymnodraco > Gymnodraco acuticeps. The sequence goes on along the minus strand of NW_022992343.1, from coordinate 554,007 downwards.
GCGTTTTACTGTATGCGTCCTCGTGGGGCCGGGGTCTAAGCCAAACTATATCCGGTCACAGAGATCTGCTATTTTAAAGTAAGGTCAACACATATCGACCCTAAATATAGTCTATATTAAGAACGAGAAAAGTCTTAACATATATATCGTTTATTGTAAACATATGACAAATGTGTGAGGGTGATGACGTCAGAGCATCGTCCTATGTGCCGGGCTTAGCCCCGGACAGCCCCAGCCCAATTTAACCCCTGGGTATTTTTGAGGGAGCTCCTATATGGCATTACCCCGCTGAAGCTCACCAAAGTTTAATATATTTCATAGTTCAAAGTTTTGTCAATTGTTTTGTTTATTGGTCAAATACTGGTTTCTAATGGTTTCTGAGGAGTTCTACTGGAATGAAAGAGCACAGAGTACAGAAGCAACAAAGCAGCATACTGCATTAAACCTGACCTTCACAGAGAGGTTGAAGTTCATGTGGAGAGGAGGCTTCAGTAGTCTGTCTGCACTCTGTTTAGTTGTGCTATCTTACAATCAATATAATAAATGTGAGTTAAAGTGTGTCGCCAATGTAACCGGTTAGAACTCGAAGTTGCGATGAGGTCTTAAAATGTATGGAAAGGGTCTTAAAAAATGTCTTAAAAGGTATTAAATTTGACTTCAGGATTCCTGCATATACCCTGTGTTTGGGGTCCCCAACAAAACCCTGGACAGGCTCCAGTGTGTTCAAAACTGTGCTGCTAGGGTACTCACACATACAAAGCCTTGGCAGCACATCACTCCCACCCTCATCCACCTCCACTGGCTGCCAGTCAAGTCCCGCATATCCTACAAAGTCCTCCTCCTCACCTACAAGTCCCTCCATGCCCATGCCCCCCAGTACTTATCAGACCTCCTCCGCCCACATGCCCCACCCCGGAACCTGTGGTCTTCAGACTCTGGCCTGCTTACCACCCCGCACCAACCTGAGAACCTTCGGGGACAGAGCCTTCAGTGTGGCAGCCCCCACCCTCTGGAACGCTCCCCCTGCGAAGATCCGCAACATCCCAACGCTTGACGCCTTCAAAAGGGCCCTCAAGTCCCATCTATTTGCTAAGGCCTTTGGCCCCTAATCTATTTGTTGTTTTGTCTGTCTGACTGTTTGTCTGACTGCCTTTTGTTTTGTTATGTTTGTTCCTACTCTTCTTTGTAAAGCGACCTTGGGTCTCATGAAAGGCGCTATAGAAATCCAAGCTATTATTATTATTAATACTCAGACTGCAATTATAAACCAGAACACTTTTGAAACCAAAGGCTGGTTCTAGAATGGTAACCCCCAATTTGTTATAACTAGGGTTGGGTACCGAGAACCGGTTCCGGTTCGGAACCGGTTCCAACATTTCGATTCCAACAGCATCATTTAGACATGTGAATTTCGGTTCCGCTTTTCGATGCCTGAGGAAATGTTTCTCGCCGCTCTCCGTAGCCTACTGTATGACTGCAAAGGGGCTGGAAATGTAGCGTTGTACCCATAGATATATAAACCTTTATATATACACAGTCTATGATATAAACACGTGTTTATATATATCTATGGTTGTACCTACACTTCCTACAGCGTAACCTGGGACCAGGGCCGGCCACTGGCGTTATAGATGTTCGCCTAGGGTGCCAGATCTGTGGAGGCACTGCGCTGACAGCTCTGGGAGGAAAAAAAACGTTTTGATCGTTGGTGCTCATCCTAATTTTCGGCCTTGATGTAACAACATTCATAATTAAGTAAATGTAACACCCTTTTCATCCCGATTACACTTTTAATTTGCCCTGTACGATGGGCGCTGTAAGTGATGAAAATGGGGGATGTTGGCTTATCTGGCGCCCGCAGCTCACAGCCAAAGTGGGCGTGAGCGTGGGAGCGAGCGAGGGAGAAAGGGAGGGTGCACCGGTACGCGCTGTTGTTATTAGCATCTGGTGCTAGCTGCTCTAACGGATATTAGAAGGAGATGTTTCTACAACGATGTGGAGGGAGAGTCCTCTCCAGTCAGACTGAGGCTGATAACTACAGCTCAGTGAGGTAAGGACTCTGAGTGTTTAGATAGTTCACTTTAGTCTAAATTATCTCAGTGGGTCTCAAACGTTTTGATCACAATTTACACATATTTCCAAGGCACTCCTTTATAATTATTGGGATAAAACAGGTTTGAAATCATTCCAATGTATACTATAGGACAGTAAACCAGACATATCGTTTTAAACTGGAGAGATACAAAAAATATGCATTAATAAAATAGTAAAATAAGATATGAATGAACAACAACAAATAAAATAAGTTACATGTATTTGTTATTGGCTATGGTAGGTTATTGGTTATGTTCACATACTTATTTGATTATTAAAATGTAAACCGATCTTTTTCATATGGGTGTTTAGAGTTGTACCCCCTAGATCAGGGGTGCCCAACCTTTTTTGAACCGAGAGCTACTTTTAAAGTTGCCAGTCTGCCGAGATCTACCAGTCCAAATAGAGAGGCGTAGCCATTACTGACAGCCTACTACCAGGTAAATACACACTTCTACTTGTATAAAACTGACCTTTGTACGATGAATACTTCATAAAATACTGCAGATCCTTTATCTTACCTCTTTCTAATCTACACAGTACACACATACAAGTATTTAACTGAAGTTACACAACAGTGTTGTTGATACAGAGTTGGAGTTTATTCACACGTCACAAACTACAGTGGGTAATGTTTTCAAGAAACATTGAACAGTGCTGCCACATATGACACAGGGAAAAAAGAAAATACTCTGAACCCTTTCTTTGCCATTATATAAAAATAGTGTTGCTACAAAAGTATAAATTAGGCTTACTAATAAGACAACTCAGATCTGAAGCTACACAGGAATCTGCTGCAACAGTGCAATAAAAAAAGACAAAATTAATAGAATCAAACCCTTTTTTATGCATTTTAGTAGAGTATAAAAATAAATGCCTTTAAAATAGGATGCAAGCAACACTAGTTTCTTAACCTGAATTGATAATAGACTATAATCAATTTAAACAGAACAGATCTTAATGTTTGCATTCTTATACCATTTTGTACAATAATTATAATGAATAAGTTCAAACAAACTAAAACGTACAGCTGATTAATAACGGTATCTAACTTGAGTTTTTATTATATCAAAAACCTGTTGAAATGCTACTGTTTTCTTATTTTTACTGTCCCCCAAAAGCGCGTGGGCAGCCTCCATGAATGCTTCTTTCACTACTTCGCCGTCTTTGAAAGACTTCATGTGTTTCGCAAGAACGTGACTGACCCGATAAGATGCTCTGGTAGCAGCCTTGCTCTTGTTGTTGGGCCTGGTGAAAATGGACTGCTGTGCATTTAGCTGTCCTTTCAGGCCCCTCCCCTTTTGGAGCGTAGGGCAGAATTAGGAGGGAATTCCGTCTCGTAGCGTTTGTGCACTGTTTTGAAATGCCGCTCCTAAATTACCCTTCTTCAATAAAGCCACGCTCGCATTGCAGATGAGACAGATGGGCTTTGAATTGGAATAGATACAAACATAATCATCCTCCCACTCGGAGTGAAAATTATATATTTTGGGCTTTTTTGCTTCTGCCATAATTGCGGTCTTGTGTGTGTGCGGACTGGCACTCCTGTTGACACGGACAACGTCAGCGAAATACTGCCCACTGCCCACCAGCCACGCCCCGACACATGGGGTCACGCCGGCCAATCACAAAGCTTTGATGCGTTCATGTGCATTATTCTGCACAGGAAGATTATGTTACAGGACATTAACGATACAACAGAATGTTGTTGTTCTATTTTTAGACACATCTCGCGATCGACTGGGAATCTCCCCGCGATCGACCGGTCGATCGCGATCGACTGGTTGGGCACCCCTGCCCTAGATCTAGTCTATAGTAATTCTGCTTAAAGTGCACCAGATTGAAGCATTTTACTTTAAAATGTTCAAACATTTCTTCCCGGTATGCCTAAGAAGGCAGATATGCTTTTTTTTCTCAACAAGAACGGTTTTTAAATGGGGGGGGTTTCCTTTAAAAGTTGCACTGTTGTAGCTTCAGTGGTTCTCAGGTTACAGTTACATAGTAGTGAATATAAACAGACTGATTAATGTGAATATTACTGTAAACTAACCTGTGTAAAAGTTTCTCGAATAAATGTAATATTTTTGGTGGAAGAAGCATGTATCATTTTTTTACCCTGCCCCTCAAAGAATCGGAATCGAAAAGTAGAATCGGAATCGGAATCAGAATTGTGGAAATTCAAACGATACCCAACCCTAGTTATAACCATAGTGAAATTTAAAGATTTTAAGGAAGGATTCAGTCATGGTGCACCCAGAGTCCTGCAAATCAACTGATACCAAACCCTTTTCCTGTTGCCCACAGATTTTTATGCAGATACAGTTTATAAAGATTTAATTATGGGAAATTAAGTGAACTATACAGTAGTAGAAGGCATAACATCCTGAATAAGAACGTAGCCTACTTAAAAAACGTAAATGAATGATCACAAAATAAGTATAAAAAAATCAACAATATGTAAAAAAAAAAGAGAAATAAGTGTGTATGTACTGCCGTACCTTTCTCTGACTGTCCGGGCTGCTTGGCCTTCACCTTGTGTGTGTAACGTTTCTTTAACGTCCTGGAGAATGTGTCGGAGAGGCAGCAGAAAGGAGAGCTGCTGTCAGTCACACACTCCTCCCAGAACAACAGCACGGCCCTCGTTCTCTGCGTCTTAGGCAGGACTGAAGAAGAAGAGAGGGGAGGATGTAAATCCAAAATAGATTCATTTATGATGTCATTTTTTCCACAAAAGTTTGTTGTTGACTATGTTATAATCAGAGTATACATATGTGTTGGCCTATTTATGCACTAAGAGTGCTCTGCTCTAAACTCACTGTCTCGAGCACAGAGGCTGTCGTTCTTCTCCAGCAGCAGACAGCTGATCCTGTTCAGGACTTCAGCTTGCAGAGACATTTCCTCCAGCAGCTCCCTCCGAGATGGGCCGAAGTCGGTGGTTGTTATCCTCTGAGGAAACATTATGAGGATTTGTTAACATTTCGACAGGCAAGTGGAGGATGGATACCAGGGTGTCCGCGGGGTCTTAAAAAGTATTAAAAGTTGATAAATCAATTTAGCGAAAATTAAGGCTATTAAAAAGTATTAAACAGCATTTTCCAAGGTATTTCATTTTGTATCTTGTTTTCAATAAGTATATAAATTGTCCAAAGAGGTTGTATTCTACAGTCTGCCTGAATGTAATCATTGCGTAGGTGTGTAGTGTGATTCTGTGTAGTTTATTTATGGCATCCCGTTGGACTTGACGTAATCTGAACAGGACATCGCACGCTCACTGCTTGATAGCGCGCGAAGGTCCGTTTACGCCGGTTGTTAAACAACATCGTTATGGGGAAATGCAAGTCTGCGTCCAAATGGTTGGAAGATACGGAGGAAGGACAATCAATACTGTATATAGTCAATGTGAGGTAAAGTGTATCAATGTAACCGGTTGAAACTCAAAGTGGCGATGAGGTCTTAAAATGTATGGAAAGGGTCTTAAAAAGGTCTTAAAAGGTATTACATTTTGTTAGGGAAATAATTATCATAGACGCCAAGATGTGACATACAGGACAAACCTTGACGTCTGTTTACCTCCTTTAAGGACACAGGCTGTTTCAGCCAATAATGTTATTGTTCCCATTCTGTGACCGGTCAATACTGGGTCACAGATGGTCTGTATTGTGGGTACACTGGGACACTTCCTTCTCTGTTGTCTGAGGACTCCAGGGCATGACATATGCAAGGCCATAAGTGGCAGAAGCTGGTAACTTAGTGTGCCCAAACTATCTAAAGCTATCTTATCAAAACATGTTGATGACTCTCTGTGGAACCAGTTAAATGGGCTGGCAAGAGAGAGGCTCTCCAGAATTGACGTGGCAACTCTACCGTGAAGTCAGAACCTCTGGCTCTTGGACTTGTGATGTGAATCCTCCGGCCGTAACTCCAAATAAACCATCAGTGTTTGACATCAAAGCTACTGCTCCTACCGTGTCTCTTTCCTGAGTCGGTGACTCCCACAGCATAGCTACACAGAAGTTTCCTCTACAAATTGGCGTTGTCGGCAGGATACCAACACATTTTCAGATTCTGGTAAGTGTGATTTCAAATCTACATTTTGAATTGCCTTGCCAGACTCTGTGATTGACGGTATCCTAAAATTACCTGTGAAACTGAGCAGCTGTGTTTCGTTTTGGTTAATGAACATTTGGGGATAGTTAAACCCAGGGAATCAGTGTCTGGGGACTCAGTCCTGGCTGATTTACTCGGTGTATGCTGCTCGGGACGGAAGTGCCATACAAGCATGCACAGCTCATGTTTAAAGAGACCTTAAAGAAAGGGCATCAGTGAGGTGGAGCTTCTGTGTGAATTGAAAGCAATGTAAAAGATTTGTACTGGACAAATCGCCGGATTTTGAGGGTCTTAGCGGCCAAACATAGCAGTTGAAAATAAGCAGCCAGAGATATTTACTGCTATCGCCTCTCTGTAAAAACACGGCTCCGGCTGCAGCCTTGGGTGTGTGTGTGTAAAACCTCCCCGTGTGTGTGGGGCTGGAGCAGTGCAGACTGAGAGGGAGAAAGTCACAGCTTATTGCCTATAGGTTTTAACTCACGGCACCACCGTCCTTCAAACGGGACGGTCTAAAAGCACTCGTTGTTTAGGACCGCTTTCTCATAGTAAGACGGGCCAGCGCGAAGTGCGTGCATCACCCGATGCGCCACGGTTCTCTGGAGCAGGTGGCGGTCAGGAGTGCATACATAAAATTAGCTGCCATGTGGGTATATATTAATGCTGCCCATTATGGATACAAGCTATTTTCACCCATTTAGTAATTACATGTTTTAAATGTGTACACACCAATTTGTTTCCTATCGCCTAAACCTCCAGGGCTGTACACAGTTTAATACTGTCAACTTCTAATTTTGGGGAAAACGTCTTTTAAAACTACAATTCCCAGTAGAGACGTGCCATAGAGAACATGTTGCGAAACCCAATAGCCAGCATGTGTAGTTCTCGGGGGGCGTTCAAATCCAGTTTTGAATAGTCTGCCGTGGTTTCGTTACATTTCAAAGAGCTTGAGGCTCGGCGTAACCTTAGCGCACTGCCACTCCAACATCCAATCTCAGAGTTTGAAGATTAATCACGGGGTTTGTCAACGGGACTGTAGTCCCAAACGATAGCTGGGGATTATGGGTAGTGTAGTGTCTTCGGCCATCCTAAACTGAATTTTTTTTCGGATATCATATCGCATTACGAACACCACATCTGGCGTCACAGAGATCTTCTGTTACTGTCCTTTCTTCTTAGAGGAAGTACAGAAACACGTAACTCTGGATTTGTTTTAATGTTTGAGGTGCAATAAACGACACAGCAGCTTTTTGGCATGTTAAAACTATTATTTTCTGCCTCGCTCATGAGAGTAACAGCTGGCGAAATTACAGCCTCGCCTACTGATTTCAAAGGTGTGCTCTAAAATGATATTTATAAATGACTATTATCATTATTATAAGCAAGATAATAAATGGTAAAGATATGTAGAAAATAAACGTATTTAAGATACGTTCATAAGAAACGTAACGTGGGAGAAAATAGGCTTGTTTGAGACAAGCGAGACCTGCGCAGTTGCGATCAACGTCTTGCTAGTGCGTTGCATGATGGTTAGTCATTTTGTCCGACTTGCTCTGGAGGCTCGCCTACATGAGACGTTGAAATCTCGCGGGACAAAGACGCCCGCAGCCTTGAGAGCGAGGCGCGGCGAGGCGGCGCAGTTCCTCTCCACGGGCTGCGGAAGCGAAATGCTTGATGGGAAACGACTCGCTGGTATCTCGAGCTGAGCGCTCATTGGTGGTTTTTACCCCGTGCTGCTGATGAAACTCTCCTATTGGCTCGGCAAAAGTGTGTTGTTGTTTTGTGTCAGTTTTACGTTGCCACATCCATTCCCATTTTTCATCATTGTTCCACAATGTTTATCATCATGAAATTAATATCTATATTTTATACTATACTTGCACTGCTTACTGTTTTCATACTTTATATATCTTAGCATATTCATACACACTGTTCATACTGCTCACAGGCTGCTGTGTATCTAGTGTATTCATACCCCTCACTGTTTATTCATCATTCAATTCATTCTATATTTTATTCTGTCTATTGTGTACATTACTTTCACTTTACTGCTTGTTGCACCTGGTTAGAAGCTAAACTGCATTTTGTTGTCTCAGTACCTGTAATATGTGCAATAACAATAACGTTGAATCTAATCTTGAGCAGGAACAAATGTATTTACTTAGTACATATCTGACATTAACGATTAAACACATGACGTGTGCATTCTTTATAAATGCAAAAGCTGACTCCGGAGGTGGCGGTATGCACCTTAAAGTTGTTTGCAATCCGCCAAAAAACCGAGAGAAGAAGAAGAAGAAGACGAAGCCGACTCCGAGCTGTCCGACTTCAGGCCAGCTTTTTCAGACCTCCCCCGGCTGCGATCGGCTATTCTTGTCTACTTTCGAGGCGAGCTGCAACGCGTCTCAAACAAACCTAATATGTTTCTAGAAGATATGTAGAAAATAAACGTATTTGAGATACGTTCATAACGAACGTAACGTGGGAGAAAATACGTTTCTGGCTAAACGTAATTGAGAATGCAGTTTAGTTCTGTGGGAACGTAATTTTTAGGAGACAGGGTTACCCGTCTTCACAGTAACTCGCAGAGACGGCATTTAACCCTTCACATTCCAACAGAAACTGAACAGGCAGATTCGAAGGATTTATTTATTTGGAAATGTTATTTTAAATACAATTAAATCAAGTTATTTTGGTAAAACTAATGAAAAATGTAACAACAAAAAAATATTATTTTTTAATTTTTAAAAAAAAACATTTTTTTTAATGTTTTCAAATATTATTTTTTAGAATATCTAAGGCCGAGGGCCTAGAGGGCCCTGACGGCTCGCCACTGCCGAGTACAAATGTGCCAAGGTCCTCTTCCTGTATTTTGTCTTTTCTTTATTAATGTGCTATGTTTGTGACGTTTCTGATCACCATATTGGGAGGTAGACATTTTTGTTATTGATTGGGCTTGGTCCAAAACATTTTATGGTGGTTCTGGGTTGGGTTTAGATAGAAACAATGTGGGTTCATGTGCGTTGTGCCTAATTATTAGGATAACTCTAATGTGGACATAGCTCATTAAAACACTATACCTGGAGCAGGATACAACACATATCCAGGTGACTCTCAAGAGCCTGGTCTAGACCCCAATTCCCAGAAGTCAGAGGGGTGACGACCAACTCTTCCTCTGAAGTTGATTGGAAGCCAAGACTCTTTGCAGTGCTCTGCTGCAAATAACTGATGCTGATGGATGAAGAGAAAACATTAGATGAGTTGTTTCACATCTCATATCAGTGTCATTGATGATTATCTTTTGTCTGTTTAAACTCACCCACTGTCTTTTATTCTTAGGCTACCCAAACAGGAAGTGTCATCATCCGCATTAAAGTCATTTGACAGGAAGTCAAAGCTTTCCAGGACTTCCTCCACAGCCAGAGTCTCCTCTGTGGAAGAGCTTCTCATCAGGGAGAGGTTGTTCTGTGGGTGAGCACATATGCCACATCCATGCAGATAAAGATCACATCCAGGTGTGTGTATGTAAATCATGATTCAGGAGATTTAGAATTTTAGAAAGTTACTCAGTGGTACATGAAACCAAATTCTCCTGACTCTCGAGTAAAAAAAGAGGGGCAAATCTTCTGCATCATTGGGAACAGCAAACATGCATTTTCCTTTAAGCCCCGCCTCAAATGTTCTCGGCTCAAATGAATGGAGAGGGAAAAAACCTCTGGATTTGTCTTTTAGCACATTTAACAACTTTTAAGACCTGAGAGCTATTCAAGTGTACTGTGAAATTGATTAAGCTAATCAAAATTAGAATCAAAAAATTCTCCGGTGAATAACAGACCTCTCTTTCCCAATGAAAGTCAATGAGTACATTTATTTTTGGCCCGAATGACATCACACGAATAACATGGAAGTTGAAGAATCATCGTTTGGCCACTATTTGCTTAATCACTCAGCTCACCTTCTGGAATACATACACACCTTCAGGATTGTAGCCAGGTGCAGTATCTGGTGGTCCAGGGCCCTCAGCTCCTTCTCAGAGCCGCTCTGGTTCTGTAACGTCTGCTCCAGCTCTGTGAACAGGGCTCCAAGCCTGACAGCCTGGGCCCTCCGATGGGCGCCGCTCCCCCCCAGCCCCCCCGGGGGTGGAGCAGCAGCCAGGGTGGAGGAAGGAGGTGTGACCGGAGGTTGAGAAGGGGATGTCGGTGATGCAGGGGCAGAATATGACTGACAATGCGAGGAGTCCTGGAATATATGCAGGGAAAGTTTAAAATGAGGCGAGGATTGATAGAAATACCTGAAAATTATTTTGAAAGATTATTAGATTTTGGAGAGGTGGCATTTTCTTAGCCATAAGAAATGCAGTTCAGTGAAAGTTGTCACAATGGGTCCCCTTAGCAATAGGGGTGAACAATAACTTCAGTAAGAAAAAGATGATATCATTGTTGGTTATTGGGATAACGATATTACTTGCAATATAGATATAAACACATAAAGTGTTGCCTTTCTGCTTTTACTATACTGCATAAATACAACAAACAAGGGCTGCAATAACTGAATATTTTCAAATGTTGATCAGTGCTTCCCAAATGATGATCTCGGGATGTTTTTAATGACTCCAGTGGAGCCAGAAGGTGTATTTTACCTGAGCGCTGACAGTGTCCTGTCCCAGCGCTGCACCATGTTTCTCTGGGTCTGCTTCTCCAGCTGTGTTCTTCCTGAGGATGTCAGGAGTGCTGGACCTGTGGAACAGAAACAACTGTATATGTTAGCGTCTTATTAAAGGAGGTTCTATTTCGTCCCTACTGACCGCCAGAGGCGGTGCTTTCAGCACTGGATATGTCCATCGCGCACACGCGCAGCTCGAGTACCAATACCAACAAAGTCACCTGTGACCCACGTGACACCGGCTATATCAGCCGGTGTCGTCAGAGGATCTGTTCTCCTTTCATCTTCTCGCTGCGCGAGGGTACCATGGCTACATTTTTGTAGCCTACAGCGTTCAGGTTTGAACGTTTGATCGGAGGGATTTATCTGCAAGCAGCTGGCCGCGTGCAGCTTCGTGACTGACAGTCGGAGCTACGGGTCGTTAACGCGTCCTCCAGGAGCTGTGGCCGGCTGTGCGCTGTGCAGAGCCTCGACAGACAGGTTGGTGTCAGCTTGTTGCTGGTGATGGCTGTGTCCCCGCACCCTCTCCCAGCCAAGTTGTCCTGATTGCTGTCTTATTTTTTGTTTGGCTTAGACTTTCTGGTGACGACAGTGTTCCCGCTTCCGCTTAAAGTTGCCCTTATGCTCTTTTGAAAGTTCTGCTTGTGGCGTTGTGCCCGAGCTATCATTAGCATTTGAGTCCCAGCTTTGGCTGTGTCCCTCATTCAATTTAACCCGTTTTTCGTTTAGATGCAGAGAGTAAGGTAAGTACTTTCTATTTCTTAGAAGCTATTATCTGGTCTTAACATTTGTGTTCTGACTTGGTCGCTTGATTGTTAGCAGCAGCCGCTTGGCTAACACCTTGCTGTTAAGCTTAACTATTAACTCAGCCGGTGAGGGCAGTGCTCCCGCTTCCGGTAACATAGGGTTTGATTGCAGTAGCGCTAGATCGTTGTATTACTGCTCCTAGTACTAGACTCCTAGTACTAGGATGATATGCAGAGAACATCTTCACTGCGGGTGCTGTGTGCTCCGCATGTGCGGTTACTACTGTAACCATGGCCTACGGTTCTATGCGGGCTGTTCTCTTTCTTAGAAGCTAATTATCTGGTCTTAACATTGTGTTCTGACTTGGTTGCTTGATTGTTAGCAGCAGCCGCTTGGCTAACACCTTGCATGTACTGTTAAGCTTCATTATTTAACTCAGCGGTAAACGCATGGTATGGTTGCAGTAGCGCTATATCGTTGTATTTACTGCTCCTAGTACTAGACTCCTAGTACTAGACTCCTAGCACTAGGACGATATGCAGAGAACAATCTTCACTGTGTGATGTGTGCTCTGCATGTGTGGCCATTAAGGAGGATTTCATCCTCCCAATATTATTATCTAGTGGGCAGCCGTTTGGCTGACACTTTTAGGCACCGGCCACAGTTACTACTGTAACTAAGGTTCCAAGCCGTAAGTACTGGCCATAATTACTACTGTAACTACGGTTCCAAGCCGTGTAAGTACTGGCCATAGTCAATACCGTAACTACGGCTCTATGCTGTGTAAGTACTGGCCATAGTTACTACTGTAACTACGGTTTTAAGCCGTAAGTACTAGCCATAGTTACTACTGTAACTACAGTTCCAAGCCGTGCAAGTACTGGCCATAGTCAATACCGTAAACGGCTCTATGCCATGTAAGTACTGGCCATAGTTACTACTGTAACTACGGTTCCAAGCCGTGCAAGTACTGGCCATGGTTACTACTGTAACTACGGTTATATGCCGTGTGAGCACTGGCCATGGTTACTGCTGGAACTACGGCTCTGTGCTGTTCTCTTCTTTCGAAGCTAGTTATCTGGTCTTAAACATGTGTGTTATTTGACTTGATATCGCTTGATCGTTAGCAGCAGCTGCTCAGCTAACGTCTTGCGTGTACTGTTAAGCTTCTTTATTTTACCCAGCAAGGTGAAGGCAGTGCTCTCGCTCCCGCTCCCTCTACCGGTAATGCGGATGTAGCTACATCCCTTTTTCTGTTCGGTGAGTAGTAGCACCGCTCTACTCTTCCCGTTCAGCAGGTAGCTGGTGAAGGCTGTGTTCCCGCATCCGCTCCCGGTTACGCTGCATCTGGCAGTCGTCTCTAACTCAACCAGTGAAGGCAGTGTTCTCGCCCCCGCTCCTGGTAGACGCTGAACTGCCTCGCTTTTCCGTTAAGCAGGTAGTCGGTGAAGGCTGTGTTCCCGCACCCGCTCCCGGTTACGCTGCATCTGGCATTCGTCTCTAACTCAACCAGTGAAGGCAGTGTTCTCGCCCCCGCTCCTGGTAGACGCTGAACTGCCTCGTTTTTCCGTTAAGCAGGTAGTTGGTGAAGGCTGTGTTCCCGCACCCGCTCCCGGTTACGCTGCATCTGGCATTCGTCTCTAACTCAACCAGTGAAGGCCGTGTTCTCGCCCCCGCTCATGGTAGACGCCAAACTGCCTCGTTTTTCCGTTAAGCAGGTAGTCGGTGAAGGCTGTGTTCCCGCACCCGCTCCCGGTTACGCTGCGTCTGGCAGTCGTCTCTAACTCAACCAGTGAAGGCAGTTCTCGCCCCCGCTCCTGGTAGACGCCAAACTGCCTCGTTTTTCCGTTAAGCAGGTAGCCGGTGAAGGCTGTGTTCCCGCACCCACTCCCGGTTACGCTGCATCTGGCATTCGTCTCTAACTCAACCAGTGAAGGCAGTGTTCTCGCCCCCGCTCCTGGTAGACGCGGAACTGCCCTGTTTTTCAGTTAAGCAGGTAGCTGGTGAAGGTTGTGTTCTCGCCCCCGCTCCTGGTAGACGCCAAACTGCCTCGTTTTTCCGTTAAGCAGGTAGCCGGTGAAGGCTGTGTTCTCGCACCCGCTCCCGGTTACGCTGCATCTGGCATTCGTCTCTAACTCAACCAGTGAAGGCAGTGTTCTCGCCCCCGCTCCTGGTAGACGCGGAACTGCCCTGTTTTTCAGTTAAGCAGGTAGCTGGTGAAGGTTGTGTTCCCGCCCCCGCTCTTGGTAGACGCTGAACTGCCGTATTTATTAATCCAGCCAGGTGAAGGCAGTGCTCTCGCTCCCGCTCCCTCTGCCGGTAACGTGGGTGTAATTACATCCCTCTTTCTGTGGCGAGTAGCAGCAACGCTCTACTCGTTCCATTAAGCAGGTAGCTGGTGAAGGCTGTGTACCCGCTCCCGGCTACGCTGCATCTGGCTACCTACGGAATGGCTCATTCATGTAGCGCCTGTATGGCTTCTTTTGAGCCCGAGGACGGCCACGACCGCTGCCCCTCCTGCCTCGGCCGCCTCTGGCGGTCAGTGGGGACGAAATGTGAGCATCTGAGGGAGGTTCTCACGGTAAACGCCTGCATGAGCTGTAGCTGCATGCCTCGGGCGATCAGAGTGGCTAGAATCACTGAGGTGGAACGTCTGGCAGCAGCCAACAGACACCTCTCCTTGTCACATCCTCCTCCAGATCAATTCGGCCGTTCCCGGCGACTTGAGGGAGCGATGGCTATGTGTGCTCCCCCCAATAGAAGGACTAGAAACAAGCCGTCCTCTAAAGTGGATCGGCTAGCTGCCGATAGGGGCATGATGAAGTCGCCTCTTGGCCCTTCAGCCTGGGCCCGGTGTAGGGGCTGCTAGCGGGCCTGTCCCCCCCCCCCCCTTCGGTTGGCGCACCTCCTTCGGCTGACGCACCTCCTTCGGCTGACGCACCTCCTTCGGCTGATGCACCTCCTTCGGTTGATGCACCTCTGTATGAGGAGGCCTTGTCGCTGGTACAGACTCGTCGCCAGGTTTCGCTGGCCCAGTCACCACTAACGGAGGCATGTAGGAGAGTCCTCCGTAGCGTACCAGTCGAGCCAGGAGAGCTGTTTAGGTCAGCTGCCCTGGAGCGTGCCGCCCAAGCTAGGCAGACCAGGCAGCAGCTCTCGGGTCTTCGCAGACCTGTGCCCACTCCCAGCAGGCCCAGGGGCCGCTCTAGCTGCAACACTCAGCCGCCGGATTACAGGGGTGGTCTGCAGAGGTCTTAGCGGCGCGACCCGATGACTTTCGTGCCCCAGGTCGCCCGCCTTGCAGACGGCCTCGTACCCCAGTGCCCCCCCGGTCGTCGGCTGCTTTCCCAGCAGCAGCTCAGTTACTGGGCGGTCTGTACTTCCGTCCCTTGGGTGGTTTTCACCTTAACCCAGGGGTACGGACCGCAGCTCCGGCCCCTAGCCTTCGGCTGGGTCTAATTGACAGTCGTCAGCGATCCGGCAGGGGCCCTAGCTCTGGCCCAAGAGTTGTCAGTCCTTCTGTCCAAGGACGCAATCAAGCCAGTAAGACCCTCTGCTTAGCCCAGGGGGTTCTACTCGGCGTGCTTTCTCGTGAGCAAGAAAGTCGGCGGATTTCGCCCGATCTTGGACCTCAGAGGAATCAACAGATTCCCGAAGGTGCTGCCATTCTATATGCTGACCACTGCATATGCACAGGTGGAGTGGTTCTCAACCGTGGACTTGAGGGATGCCTACTTCCACGTGGGCCGGGCAAGATGGTGCCTTATATTCAGGTCCTCCGGCCCTTGGGCAGACTGGCAGCTGCCTCGGCCGCTGGGCCCTTAGGCCCGCTGTCGTTGCGCCCCATGCAGATGTGGCTGAACAGCCTTCACTTGGACGCCAAGTGGCACAGGCACAGGGAAGTCAGGGTGTCGCAGCATTGCCTCCACTCTCTGTCACGCTGGAGGGGCCTATCTCCTAGTGGGTGTGCCCATGGGCGCCATCCCATCCCGCCAGGAGACCATCACCATAGGTTCATGTCTCTCAGGGTGGGGTGCAGTGCGGCAGGGCAGGACCGTTCAGGGTCAGCGGTCTGCCCAGGAGAGTGCGCGCAAGGTCAACGTGCTACAGCTTCGGGCTGTGCAGCTTGCACTCACGCACTTCCTACCCCAACTGGGGGGCAAGAATGTGCGTGTTCCTTGGGGACAGCATGCACGTTGTTGCTTAGACAACAGTCCCTTCTAGATAGTGGACGTTCTCACTCCACTGTGAATTTATGTGGCTGCGATTTCTGCCCGACATGTTCGGGTCGACGGCGCCACGGCGGGGTGCCACAGGTCGGTGTCCCTCTTTATGAGAGGGGCTTTACGGCAGCGTCCCCCTAGCACCCCGAGGGCTCCGGCTTGGGACCTGCCTCTGCTGCCGGATGCCCTATCATCTCCTCCCTTCGAGCCCCTGGCCCAGGTGGGGCTTAGGTGGCTGCCCACGAAGGCAGCATTTCTGCTTGCCATAGCCTCAGGGAAGCGAGTCGGGGAGTTGCATGTCCTCTCCATAAACAATACATGCCCGAGGTGGGACTCTCAGGCGTTGCCCTTTGGGCAAATGTGGCATTCCGGCCCGGGGTCCTTCCACAAACCCACTTCAATCAGCCTGCCCAGCTGGCACGCTTTGACATTCAGGAGTACGGCACGTCGAAGTTGCTGTGCCCTGGGGGTGCCCAAAGGGCGTATATCAAGGCTACTGCCTGTATACGGCAGTAGGAGCAACTCTTGATCTTGCCCTTGCGGCACTAAAGGAGGTTATGCCCTCTAACCAGTGGCTGCCCCACTGGGTTGTCGATACCATCTCTCAGGCTTACGGGGCCAGTGGCCGCCCCCTGCCATCAGGCTGAGATGCCACTCTACAAGGAGCATCTCAACATCTTGGGCTGCCCTGAGGGTGGTGCCCCTGGAGACCATCTACACCGCGGCGTCGTGGGTGTCTTCTGGCACATTCTCCAGTTGTCATCAGGTCAATGTCGCCACTCCCCATTATTTGGGCGTGGTCCTTTTGCCGAGCTCCGCTGTTTCCAGTGGTGAGCAAGGGCTTGGATTTTTCATGACATTGTTGGTATAAGTCATCCAGTGCTGAAAGCACCGCCTCTGGCGGTCAGTAGGGACGAAATAGAACGATAGTTACGGCTGTAACTACGGTTCTATGAGTCCCGGATGACCGCCAGAGTTCCCTGTCACTCAGAATTCTTGTGTGCTCGCGAGAAGATTCTGGGAACAGATCCTCTGACGACACCGGCTGATATAGCCGGTGTCACGTGGGTCACAGGTGACTTTGTTGGTATTGGTACTCGAGCTGCGCATGCGCGCGATGGACATATCCAGTGCTGAAAGCACCGCCTCTGGCGGTCATCCGGGACTCATAGAACCGTAGTTACAGCCGTAACTATCGTTTTACCGGCATGTTGGCATTCATGAGAATCTGAATCAGAAATCCTATATTCGTCCCACAGCATGGAAATTAAACCGACAGTGGAGATAAAGGCAAATTTAAGTAGGGTACAGTAAGCATATTAAATAAAAAGGCAAGCACATTTTAATAACAAGAAATAAATAATTTATATTTATTTGTTTACGACATCGCAACAATGCTTTTTTTTAGGCAGCACTTTAAAAAATTGTGTTCATGAGTTGAGTTCATCCTCACCTCTGCAGAGCCAGCAGGGACCCTGCTTTACTCTGCGCCGGAATGGAGGAAGTATCCAACACACTTTCCCACTCCTCCTCTTCATCCTTCTCCTCCCTCGTCTCCCTCTCCTCTGTAGAGACCTCCAGGGACTCTTCCTCCTCGAAGGACAGCTGAGTCTGGCTTCCCCCCAGACTGGTGCCCTGACTGTAGCTGGAGGGGTAGCTGTGAGCCCGCATGCGACTGTGGATGAATTAATTTTAATGAAAAGCATTCAAATAACACATACATCAATGCATTTTATAATCAGAACGTTTCTAAAATAGATGTGTGAATTATATTTTAATCACTTTATTGGACAAATACAGGAACCATATCTTTTGAATCTGACTTTAATCTGACTGGGTAAAAATCCAGATTTTCCCCAAAAATGTACCTTTTAAAGCAGGGGTGTCAAACTCAAGGCCTGTGGGCCAAATCCGGCCCGCGACCTAATTTGATGTGGCCCGCAAGAGCTTGCAAAGAATATAATATACACTACAATTGGTGTAATTGTTGAATATTTGCTTTCAATGATGTGCCCTAGACTTCTGCTTTCAGACGTAGTTATTTATGAAGTTATTAACAGAACTGATAATAATCCAATGCAGAGTCAATAATGTAATATAATACATTATTTTATATTTATTATATATTTATATTTCTATAGTCTTAAAGTTACAACCGGCCCGTTGAGTGCAGCCATAATGCTAATGTGGCCCGCAATGAAATTGAGTTTGACACCCCTGCTTTAAAGCAATGGTCCCCAACCTAGAAGAGAAGAACCCTTAATGAAGGGAATCTGAGGGGTCACATGTGTAATTTCTGTCATATTTTTGTAAAGTACTGGATAAGTGATTTTCACTCCTTTATGTTGAAGGTAAAATCCTTCAAATAAAACAATCGGAGAAGTGGGACAAACCCCACTTTACCAGTGTGTCCTCTGTATCCACTGTTTAGCCTCTTTGTGTTTTCCTGTAACGCTTCACACCTGTAGGGGCTCTGCTGGCTGTGGTTTGGCGTGCCGGTGTGGGAGGGGTGGGACAGGTAGCTGAGCAGAGACACCCCCCCTCTGTTGTGTCGACTTTTAGACACCAGAGAGGGGAGGGAACCTTCTGGATCATGCAGCTCACGCATCATCGACTGCAGAGGAGAGAGGAGAATATATCGATTTAAAAATCACACTTTAGACTTTAAAGCCACTGGCTATAACTGACAGGAAAATGTAGTAATTTTAACAGCTAAATGCAATATTTGCAATATATGATGTGGTCATACGAATTAAGTCCTTTGCAGTTGAGGATATGGGGAAAGATACATTTAATATAGGTGCATTTTCTACAACTGCATGTGCATTTTAGTGGTGTTAAAGAAAAGCATGCATGAATCTGTGTTATAAATCTGTGATTTATTATTTCCTGGATGTCAAAAATGTGAATTAGTCCTGGTTTTATCTTAAATTACATGGAAAGGCATGTATAGTGTTTATCGCTAATGTGTGTGTGAGTGTGTATAACTCACTAAAAAGTATTTCTCTGTGAAGGAGGGGGTGCTCGGTGCCGTCCAGCTGTAGACAGAGCTCTTCCTGCTGGACACCGACTGCCTGCTGACGGATAGCGGCCTCATCTTCTCTGAGCTGTCGAACGGACTACAGGAGCAAACGCACACCCAATATAAATATAAAAGGTACATTATACACATATGCTGAATATTACAGCTGTCCAACACATTTCATCCATATGATGACAATAAATCAGCAACAATCACTGCTTTTTAATATTTAAAGCTTGTCTCATGACCCATTCTCCAAACTTTTTTTTCCAAAGTTTGACGTTTTTCCAGACCTGAACATTTTTACGGCCTTTCCCTTTTTTGTTAATCGTGACAGCAAGTGTAAAGACTGTACATGTGAAATCTATGATTCCTTTTAGTCCTGTTTCACACTTTTATGGTTCGCATCATCTGAGTTATACCAACCCTTGAGCTACCTGAATGTATCATAAATGTTATCTGCAGTAATCGTAAGTAATTTGTGTAAAGTGTCTATACATTTATTGGGAGCATTCTAAACACTTATTTGGGAGGTTGTCAGAGCATTGATGCGCTTAATCAACAACTTAAAAACTTAAAAAGCCAGCTTTTAATTAAATAAAGTAGATAACAAAAACACTGACACAAAAACAGGGGGACCAGGCAAGGTAAAACAAAACAAACGAAAACAAAGAAAAGCTTAATAAGTACAGACAGAGAGGGCCAGAGGGCAAAGGGCCGGAATATACGGTGGCCAACAGCCCAAAACACTTCCATTAGGAAAAACACGCTGCACTTACAAAAACGATGCAAATATAAAAACACAAGTGCCAAAACACATGCAAATGAAGAAACATCTTCACCAACTTAACGAAACATGCGCAACATTTACTAAAAGCGCTGCATAAACAGAACGCTGAAATAAAAAAGAAACTCAAAACACAATGGAAACAGGGACACCAAAAAGTGATCTGAGGTGGGAAGCAACTAAGTACATTTACTTAAGTACACATTTGAGATACTTGTACTTTACTTGAGAATTCCATTTAATGCTACCTTGTACTTTTACTCCACTACATTTTTGTAATACCTTTAGTTACTTTACAGATTTGGATGAATGATGTGAAATATAATCAAGTCTTAAATCAGAATTTAGTTCCACCTGGAGT
The DNA here is from genome assembly GCF_902827175.1 of Gymnodraco acuticeps. NCBI lineage: Eukaryota > Metazoa > Chordata > Actinopteri > Perciformes > Bathydraconidae > Gymnodraco > Gymnodraco acuticeps. Next base: position 534,007 of record NW_022992343.1, on the reverse strand, counting down.
AAATTCACAAGCTACCCTGCAGTATACAAAGTCATTAAAACTAGCTGCACCTTTACCAGCTTTCATAACACTTTAATGATCAATAACATATCATACATATTATTCTGAAATGGACCAATCTGCTCAATGACTACTTTTACTTTTGGTACTTTAAGTTTATTTTGATGCTGATACTTTTCTACTTTTAGTTGAGTAACATTTCGATTGCAGGACTTTTACTTGTAACAGTGTATTCCTACACTCTGGTACTTTAGTACCAGATCTGAGTACTTCTCCCACCTCTGAAAGTGATGCACACATCTCGGACCGGAGTGCTTGTTAACGTTAAGGGATTATTAAGTTGGCCAACTGACACTCCCACTGAAAACGTACCTTACCAATGTGATAGAATATCTGCTTTAAGCTAGCTAACCTAGTGATTTGAAGTATACTGACATAACACTTACAAATTATTATGAAACAGACTAACTTTGCGAACAGTGACAGTTGGCAAACTTTATAATCCCCAAGATCGTTTGCGCCAGTCTGCCACCGTAGAAGCACGGGGAATCAGGCAGGGATGAAATAACAGTACACATCAGGGAAACATTGATGACAAACCGACAGAGAACGCTAGAGAAGACAGGCATATATATACACAGTACTAATCACCAAGACAATATACAGCTGTGGAGGGGAAGCAAAAACTTAAGGGGCGGCAGGGTGAAAAGAATCAGACAAGCAAACAGGCGGAAAAACCCATCGACAGGAAGTAAAACAAGACAGGACAGGAGATAATACATAAAAAACATCCTGCTTTATTTTTCTGTGGTTTTAAGAGTTCAAATTAAACACTGATTGAATCACTTAACTGTGACTCATTTAGAGGTTCAACAGAATTGTGTGTGATGTCACAAGTCTTTTGTTTCTGTAAGTGTGTGTGAGTGAGTTCTGCAGCTTTCTGCGTGCTTGTGTGGTTTTCAGTGTCTCCCGGGAGGATCCATGAAACGTCCACCACCTGGCCTCTCTAAGCCCTGAAATGTGATCTGTCATGGTGCAAGGGCACAGCAGAGTCTGTGTGTCTGTATTCGATGAGCTGCACGGTGACAGATGGCTCAGGTTAGAGGTGCAGAGAAAGAAGAGAATAACAACGTCAGATTCTGTAAAACCGCTATGTAATTCTATAATAATCCATCACCTGATTTTTTGTTGTTTACATGTTGTTGGTTGCTTTTTGATAATCTTTTAGTGCTTTGAATATGTGGTAAAGTAACATTGAGGAATCTGTTTGACATCTCAGAAAAGGAGTGGGAGAAACCAAAAGAGAAAAAGAAAAACTGAATGTGTCACTTCTCCAGTGACTCCTTTTTTGAGATTGAAACAAAAGTACAAAGGCGTTCTCATATTTTACACTACAGATATCTTTCCAAAGCAGCCACACCCTTTCCCCATCAGATCATCCAATGATTCTACTTTCCATCACGTACTCCACTTTACCTTCCCATCAACCCCTTGTCTCCAGTAGAGGAAATGCATCTGCATTTTGAAGTCATGCAATCACCTCATTAATATTTTTGTTTACTTTTGTTTTTGTTTTTATTTATTTATTTTGGATTACAGGGTATACATACAGAAATTAAATGCAGTTCAAACTAAGCTGCATAAAAAAAACAAATATCAATCCTCATATACAATTTTTTTTTTTTAGATAAAAAGAACATAATAGATATATAATTAATCCTCATAATTGCATGTATTGTTATATCTAACCGGAGGGAAATGTTTTTGTTGTTTACCTCACACATTTTGCCCGTCATTTGTTAAAGCTGTCATTGGAGGCAGTCGCAATTTCTACAGGCATCTGGCATCTGTTAGCATCTAGCTCTCCTGCTTACAAACTTTTAGCCATCCCTGCTTATACAAGTAGTAGTTTTAGTTGTCTGCGATCTGCCGAGGCCTACTCCCACCTGTCGAGTACGGCTGTACTGAGGTGTTTTTCCTCCGGAGACGTCGCGAAGAGACAGAGCGGCTCCACCTGTTGCTGCATGCGATCTGCGATTTACGGAGGCCTGCTCGTCGCGAAGAGACGGAGCGACTCCACCTGTTGCTGCCTGCGATTCTGCGATCTACGGAGGCCTGCTCCCACCTGTAGAATACGGCTGTACTGGAGAGGTTTTTACCCCTGAGTCGTCGCGGAGAGACGGAGTGGATCCACGCTTCGGGCTTGGCCTGCTTCCACCGGGCGTGTGCTGCTGTACGGAGGAGGATTTTACCACCGCTGGGGCCTGCTTTCCACCTGTCCTGGTTCTGCTGTTGCAGAGGCCTGCTTTCACCCCGGGGATACCACGGAGGGACCGGAGCGCTTCCACGCTGCTGCTTTTGCCTGTCCTTTGCTGCTGTGCTGATCTTGCTCGAGGAACATCGCGGATACTGTGTGCTGGTCTGGGAAAATGGCCCATATCGGGATTCTGCTGTGGCTGTTAACTGTTTTGGACTATGAGAAGATCTCTAGTCATTCTGAGAAGTCTACTGGATTCAGGTCTGTTCTGCCACCCGCAATGGGCATCCCCTGCAAAGGTTCGGATGTGTTGCTCAAACAATTACCGGTTGCCTTGTCACAGACAATCTGCTCGACAAAATATGTTTGTCTTTTTTGTTTTCCTGCGATGATGGTTCTTCAGGACTGCTTCTTAAGCTCAAATCACACTCACGCAGACTTTTCCGGTGTTTCTAAATTAGATGACAATGTATGTGTGTCGTTTAAGAGGAAAAGATAGCTGTTTTTGTTGTTGTTATTACTGTCAGGAAATGTACAACCTAACCCTGGTCCGCCCAGTAGTAGTAGTCAGATCGCTACTCCTGCTGATTTTAAAGCTAGGTCTGGGTTGGGTTTCATCCACTTGAATGTGCGCAGTCTGTTAGGTAAACTAGATGTTGTCCGTATCTGGGCGAGCTCAACTGACGCTGACGTCATTGTTTTATCAGAAACATGGCTAAACAAATCTATTTTGGCCTCTGACATTGCCTTAAATGGTTTTAATGTGTATCGTACCGACCGGCCTAATAAAGGTGGTGGCGTTGCCATTTATGTTAAGAATAAGTTCAGTGTAACCACATTAGTTTCCAAATCGATCAGTAAAGTCGTCGATCGTCTGTAAAGCCGTTGTGTCCTTGGGCAAGACACTTCACCTGTGCTCCTGTGGGTATTGTCCACAGTGACCATTGCATGTATAAAAAATATGTGTAATGTGTATTTGTAAAGCGCTTTGAGCATCTGGAAAAGCGCTATAATAAATGTAAGGAATTATTATTATTAGTAAGCAATTTGAATTTTTAGCCATAAATATAGAAGTGGCAAAGGGTCAACATGTCATGGTGGTGGGCTGTTACTCTATTTGATCATCACATTTTAAAGCAGAGGCTAGCCAGTATAGGCATGTCCAGCCATGCAGTGGGGTGGTTTGTAAACTACCTCTCTGAAAGGTCCCAATGTGTTCACTTTGATGGGCTGTCTACTGAGTGGTTAAACATTGCTAATGGTGTTCCCCAAGGTTCTGTTTTAGGTCCACTTTTATTCTCCATATATATCAACAGTTTAGGTGAAAATGTGGATGAAGCTGCTTTACATTTTTATGCGGATGATACCGTGATGTACTGTGCAGGTCCCTCCATTAAGGCCCTGTCACACTGTCCCGAAATTGACACCCGATGGATACACGATAAAGAAAATGTTCAAATTCGGCTGTGATCGTAGCAACATCGGGCCATTCGTGAGGGCATCTTAAGCCATCGTATGACCGCCGGTGGAGTTTCTCAGGCTCCGGCAGCAACTTCGTGAGCGGCAACTTCGTAAGGTACTCGTGAGGGCATCTTGTCAAATCGTGTCATCTTCGTGTTATCATCGGTGCATTCACCCTCACTCTGATCGTGGCGAATGCCCGATGGCACCGATGATAACAAGATGCCCTCACGATGGCCTTACGAAGGGCAACATTTACACACAAATTCAACACGAAAATGAACCTTCGCAAGGCAATTTTTTGGCATGCCAAAGATTTTGCCACCGCTCACGAAGTTGCTGCCGGAGCCTGAGAAACTCCACCGGCGGTCATACGAAGGCTTAAGATGCCCTCACGAATGGCCCGATGTTGCTACGATCACAGCCGAATTTGAACATTTCCTTTATCGTGTGTCCATCGGGTTGTTTTATTGCACAACAAAATCATGTAAATATATTATGTAAATAACCCAATTTGTGTTCTGTGAAACTAAAAAGGATATAATATATTATTTTGAAGGACAGTTGACAGGAAGTTGTTGTTATGGAAACACCATTACGGAGAAAACGTAATATTTTCTACATATAACGACGGATAAAGTAAAGAACAAAGTCTGAAGATATCAGTACAGTATCATAGTACTGTAACATAATTGTTTTTGGTACTTTCATTGCAGTTGTATGTCTTAAATGTAATGTAAATGTTGCCTTCGTGTGTGGTTCGGGGCCATCTTCGTGCGAAATTCACAATTCGATATTCGTGTGTCCATCGGGTGTCAATTTCGGGACAGTGTGACAGGGCCTTTAAGGAGGCTGGTGTTCAATTACAGGATGTTTTTAACATTATTCAGACTCAGCTCTCTGAACTAAAGCTTCTTTTAAATGTTGAGAAAACCAAGGTAATGCTCTTTTCTAAAGCTAAAAAGACACCAGAGCCTGTTTTAGATATTGTAACTACGCAAGGTATAAAACTTGAAGTGGTTACCTGTTACAAATACCTTGGTATCTGGCTTGATGATTGTCTCACTTTTAAACTTCATGTCAATAACCTGCTTAAAAAGCTGAGAGTTAGGCTAGGTTTCTTCTACAGGAACAAGTCCTGTTTCTCGCTTGAGGCCAGGAAAAGGCTAGTCACTGTGACCTTTTACCTGTGCTGGACTATGGTGATTTGATGTATATGAATGCACCTGCCAATTGCCTGGTCAAGTTAGATGCTGCGTATCACAGTGCACTGAGATTTGTGACAAACTGTAAAGCATTAACCCATCACTGTACCCTGTATGCAAGGGCTGGTTTGCTTTCACTAACTGTACGGAGGCTCAGTCACTGGTACATTTTTATATACAAAGCCATGTTAGGGAAACTTCCATCTTATATCTGCTCCCTGATCTCACGGAAAATTGTAAGTGGCTACTGCCTGAGATCGAATGCTGTGGTTTTATTAAATGTGCCAACTGCTAGGACTGTCTTAGGGAAGACAGCTTTAGATGCGCAGCTCCTCTGTCTTGGAATAGTCTGCAAATTAAATGGAAACTGAACAATCTGGTGCCACTAAATGTTTTAAAGCTCGGTTGGATGCTACTCAATCGGAAGCTATAGGTACCTGTTTATGTGGATAATTATGTAAATGATGCTGTATGATGTCCTTTTGTTGTTCTATTTATGTTTTTATGTTTCATGTGGAACTACTTGAGCAGGTCTCCCTTGAAAAAGAGATCAATAATCTCAATGGGATTTATCTGTCTAAATAAAGGTTTGAAATGAAATGAAATTAGATTAGATGGCTTTTTAAAATTAATTTCTAAGATCCTTTCATTTTTGTGTTTATTAACCTGTTAAGCCCTGAGCCTGTTTTTCAGGTCTCAGGCTCGAAAATGAAATTTCCAGAACAAATGACCATAACTACACTTCTAAAAGGGTTAAATTAATAATCTTTTTTCTCAAAGTAATGATAAACATGTGAGTTGGATGTGGAAGAGTAAGAATCAATATAGATGTTTTTTATTTTAAAGAAAATTCAGATTGAACATGGTAAAAACTGTAAATTATAGTGCCCCTCCAAAAATAATTTTGTACCTACAGTGAAAAAACCCTTGCATGATGGTAAGGTAGACTAAAGGCTTTAGGAATCCAAAGTACAACATATAATAAGTACCCTGTATCAAGATTGATGCAAAACAAGTGACATTTGACCGTTTTAGAGAGGTTTAGCAAAAAAAAACTCTACCTCTGAGGTGATTTGGGTGGAAATGGGCGTTTTTACCGTTTCTCTGGAACCCATTGGTCGATTTTGGTGATTGACATCTCTTTTTGACCGTTAGAGCCAATATAATCGTAGGGGAATTTCCACATACACACACATGGTAAAACAAAGAAGGTGGGGGCTTTCCGCATGCAGGTTTGCATCAGAGTGAACCTATCTCTCGCTCTGACATCTGGAAACGGAAACGCTGGTTTATTGCCTATGGATTATCAGAAATAATTTCAAATGGACACAGACACATTGGATTAACCTATGGATTAACTTCAGCAGCGTTTTCATCGTTTTAATGCCATTGAAGACCACTATTGACCCGACTACGACCAAGGTGAGCCATGTTGCCGTTTTTAGCTACCTAGCGCCACATGTTTTGATGTCTGTTCTTGTTAATATCTTTGCGGGTTCTTATCATGGAGTGATGATGTATGTACCGATCGATTCTGTGTCATCTCACGTTCAGATCGATGGGTTGGACGTGCAGCTACGATAAGTAATAAGGGTGTTATGAGTGAGTTTCTGTGCAAAACGCTGTTAGCATTTTTCGCTTGTGGCTAATTCATAGACTCTGCGCTAGCTTTGTGGGTTTAAAAAAAAAAAAAAAAGATCAGTTAGCTGAGTTTCATCCCGTTACATGGATATAAAACATTAATAGTTTATTGAATATTAAGATGCCCTCAGACGCTGTTTCCTGCAGATGACGCCTTTTTCCCCCGGGGGTGCGGTGTAGAAAAGGTTAAATGATCATCTTTTACCCAATTCCTAATTTTTGTGATTATTGCTACTCTTCACTTTACCCTTCTTATGAGGAATAAGCACTAAGTCTTTATTTTGTATTTCTTCTGGTGTTTTTCCAAGTAGAAGCTTAAGTGTTTTTTTTTTAATAAACACCAAAATTAGGTGACATTACCCCTATAGAAATTTCGCAGAAGTCACTTTAAGCTTTACAAGACCAAAATATATGACTGTGGTTGGCCTTCTGCTCAATATATTCTCCCGAGCACTAAGTGAAACTTGACTTTGAATTTGGGGTGTATTTTACCAAATAAAAGAAAGTGTATATTTGTATAGGTTAGTTACGGAGCCTTGGAGTACAGAGCCCTGGAGGGTTCATAGAGAGAAAAATAAATAAAACGAGGCCACGTTTTATTAATTTGTGCATACGAGATGTAATCCGTGGCCTCAATTTAAATAAAACGAGGCCGGGCACAGCCCGAAAAGGCAACGTGAGCAACACCTCTGCTTCTCCACCACCTACGGCAGGCATCCTCAAAGTCCGGACTCCGGTCCGGATCCGGACCGAACCACCACTGTCTCTGGACTCTGAGCAAATTATACTTTTCATATGTATTCTCTGTATTATCTGTGTTATCTGCGAGACATCGCCACAACGCAACGAGTCAAAATTCTCCGCTATGTCCACTGCAAACAGTAGTGATGTGTCGGTCGCGAACGAGCCGGCTCTTTGAGCCGGCTCTTTTAAGTGAACGACGGGAGCTGGCTCTCGCCCGCGAACGAGCCGTTTTTAGTTTTTGCATAATGTGCACATTAATGTGCACATTATCCCGCTTATTACACATGTCCACATTCTCAACAAAGTAACGACATGACTCCCAATATTAATTGAAATGCTTCTATGGATTTAGAAAATGATTTTATTGATTTAAAAAATAGTTGTAGGCCTATGTATTGATTTCAATTGACATGCATCCGCTAAGAAAAGTAGTCCGTTGTTACTGTTTGTACTAACGTAACAACGGCAGGAACTGCTTCGATAGTGTTTTTGAGGAGCTTTTTGATTACAGATTTGAAAACATCGTTGCTTGCTTTAAAAGTAGCACAATTCATTATGTCAAACCTTGGAAAGTATCTAGATATCCCTGCCCTAATGCCAAAGTAACTGGCAACCGAATATGTGTCGCCGTTTGATGTCTATGTCTGGACCGCTGCGTAAAAAGGAGGGTTTCTGCCCCATTACTTCTCTTCTTACTTCTATTAGAATAAAACACGGAGAATGGAGATCTCTTTTTGTCCCCCTCTTCTCCCTGCTGCAGCCCAGCAGCTGATCTCAAAGCACGCTCCCCTCTCCTGCAGGGGGGCGTGGTCAGCTGCAGCTCACAGAATCAGCCCCCTGCAAAAACAGCGCTGGAAAGAGCAAATAGAGCGAAATGAGGCATGGCTAAAATGCAGGATCTTTTTGGTATTTTGAAAAAAACAACTATATTTATATACTTTATATAGGTCGATACAGTAGCCCCTTTTTTAAAATAGTTTTTATAGGTGTTGCTATATGTTTTGTGTAGCGTGGTTCTTCAAGCAAGTCAATGCATTCATTGGGTGGTATCAGAGAGTTACACGGGTCTGTAAATGCAATGAAAACAATTGGCCACAGCAAATCATTTATATTAAACATGTAATTTTTACTTTTGAATACTTCAGTACAAAGGATGTATTGAATAATTTAAGTGATATATGTGTACACATATACATCATTAGTCAAAACAGGGCTACATTTGATTTAATTAAAAGGTATAATATGTGGTAAACTGAAGAGCCGTTTGGGAGCCGAAAGAGCCGGCTCTTCTTGGTGAGCCGAGCCAAATGATCCGGGTCACCAAGAAGAGCCGGAATTCCCATCACTAGCAAACAACGCTCTGCATGTCCGACTGTTCCACTGTCTGTGGGTGTCTGTCAACGCATTGGTCCAATCACATTCAGGATACCGTCAGCGTTTTTTCCCCCCACCAACAGTCTGCGAATCAGAGGCACGGTAGGGCGGGTCTTCGCGGAATGCAGGAGGGAAAAATGCGTGAGTCGTCTCTTTCAACCTGTCTAAGTCCGAGCGAGAGTTAACAGCTCATCTAGTTGCATCTGTACTGTAGCTAGTAGCCTAGTTTCACCTACCGGGGTGGCATGGGGTGGCAACTGCCACCCTAAAAATAGGCATTGCCAACCCAGCTGCCACCCCAGTTGGCAGCTTTGTTTTGAAAGAAAAGTTGTGGCTCATCGGACATTTATGAGAGAAAGTCTCTAATGTCCGAGTGCAAGTGAATGCAGCATAAGACGCACGTCTGGTAACCCCGGCCCTGGCGCGAGCGTGGAAATATGATTGGCGGCAATTTCATTTGAACAGGACGGCGCAAAACGAGAAGCATTCGGACCCAAGTACTGAAGGAATGAGGTATTTTCGGTCTACAATGACAGAGAAGAGACTGTCAAGTTTGGCTGTACTCAGCATTGAATCAAAACGCACTAAAGCTTTGGATTTTACAAATTTTGTGAGGCGTTTTGCTGAACAAAATGGTAATCGCCACATTCAGCTGTAATAGACATGTCAACTTGATGCTCTGCTCACGGATGAGCAAACTAAACTGTTAAGATGATGACCTTACGTGTGTAAATATATGTTTTTTCTTTGTGGGGGTCTGCCCCCAAAAAACAGTTTTAAGTCCTGAGAAAGTCAAATAAGACTGTGTAAAACTACACTGCCCAGCCAAAAAAAAGTAACCACTTTGATTTAACTAGGCCAGTAGGTAAGGGCTTTCCACTGGATAATAACTGAAGTATAAAAGAATGCATGACTGAAGTGATGTTTGAAGGCAAACAAAAAGAAGAAATAACAGGTAAAATCAAGCAAATCCCCCTCTCAGATTCCACAGAAACCAGAAGAACATAAATACTGGCTGGTGATTTGATTAATCAGCTTTGTGATGGAATACAAAATGCACAGTGCATTTCCTTAGCTGTGGATGAGTCCATTGACACCACTGAAAATGCTCAGTTTCTGGTGTTTGTGAGTTTTTATGATGAGGCAAAGGGGGAGTTTGTTGAAGATGTGTTGGGCCTGACGAACCTCAGTGGACACAGAAGGGGGGGGGAAGACATTTATAAAGCAATAATTGGAATGCTGAATGAAAGAGGGTGCAGCTGCCTTTATTCATAACTGTGCAGCTCTTACACTGCAACTCTGATAGATCAAGCACAGACACAATAACAATGAAAACTGCTGCATACAGATTATTTTTGTTTTTGCAACCTCGTGTTAAGAATCTTGTTGCAATTGTTTAACCTGTTAAGCCCCAAGCCTGTTTTTCATGTTTCAGGCTCGAAAATAACATTCCCAGAACAAATGACCATATCTTCCCTACTAAAAGGGTTAAATTAATAATCTTTTTTCTCAAAGTAATAATAAACCTGTGAGTTGGATGTAGAAAAGTCAGAATCGATATAGATGTTTTTTATTTTAAAGAAAATTCAGATTGAACATGGTAAAAAACTGTAAATTATAGTGTCCGTCCAAAAGATATGTTGTACTTATAGTGAAAACTAACCTTGGATGATGGGTTAGTAGACTAAAAGCTTTAGTAATCAAAAGTACAACATATAATAAGTATCCTGTATCAAGTGATATTTGACCTTTTTAGACAGATTTAGCAAAAAAAACCTCGTCTGGGGCCATTTGGGTGGATTTTCCATATCTCTGGCCCCCCTTGTTTGATTTTGACATGTGACATCTCTTCCTGACCGTTAGAGTCAATAGAATCGAAAGGAAATCGTCCCGCACACACTCATGTTAAAAAAAAAGGTTGCGTCTCTGCACATGCAATCTTGCTTCAGAGCGTAGGAATATCCCTGCTCTGATATTTAAAAACGGAATTGCAGTTTTATTGCTTATAGATTATCAGAACTTTTCAAAGGGGACACAGTCACATTGGATATTAACCTATGGATTAACTACAGCATCGTTGTTATCGTTTTAATGCCATTGAAGACCAGTTTTGACCAGACTAAAGTTTGCTATCTTGGCTCCAAAATGGTGGAATGAGCTCCCCATTGAAATCAGGACAGCAGAAAGCTTGCACATCTTCCGGTGCAGACTGACAACTCATCTCTTTCGACTCCACGTCGAGCGATATAATTAATAACAAAGAACTGCTAACAGAGCACTGCTAACAGAGCACTTATATACTAATAAAGGACTGGCTTATCTATAGCCAGTTGAGTAGCACTTGAAATGTTTGGCTCTATGAAACCTGATGTACTTATATGATTATGTTTTCTTCAAGGTTGTATCTTCCTGGTCGAATGTACTTATTGTAAGTCGCTAAAAGCGTCAGCTTTTATCCAAAGCACGTTGTGTTTGTTGGCCATAACAAACACAATGTTCGAACATAAGGATGCTCATAAGTGTACGTGGTACCAGAGCACCCTAAGCAGAAGGTCCATGATCGATTTCGTTCGGACCTGAGGCGTAGTTTTGGACACTCGGGTAAAGAGAGGGGCGGAGTTGTCAACTGATCACCATCTGGTGGTGAGTTGGGTGCGGGAAGCCTCTGGACTGGATCAACACTAATCTCCCGGGGGGAGGTCACTGAGGTAGTCAAACAACTCCACAGTGGCAAAAGCCCCGGGGGTGGATGAGATCCGCCCAGAAATGCTGAAGGCTCTGGGTGTTGAGGGACTTTCATGGTTGACACGTCTCATCAACGTTGCGTGGAAGTCGGAAACAGTACCGAAGGAATGGCAGACCGGGGTGGTGGTTCCCCTTCAAAAAGGGGGATCAGAGGGTGTGTGCCAATTATAGAGGCATCACACTACTCAGACTCCCCGGGAAAGTTTACTCTAAGGTACTTGAAAGGAGGGTCAGGCCGATTGTCGAACCTCAGATTGAGGAGGAACCACACGGATTCTGTCCTGGTCGTGGAACGACGGATCAGCTTTTTACTCACAAGGATCCTGGAGGGGGTCTACATGTGTTTTGTAGATTTGTAGAAGGCGTATGACCGGGTTCCCAGGGAGTTACTGTGGAAGGTGCTGCAGGAATATGGGGTGAGGGGGTCTCTACTCAGGGCCATCCAATCTCTGTACTCCCAAAGCGAGAGCTGTGTCCGGGTCCTCTGCAGTAAGTCGGACCCATTTCCGGTGAGGGTTTGCCTCCGCCAGGGCTGCGCTTTGTCACCAATCCTGTCTGTAATATACATGGATAAGATTTCGAGGCGTAGTCGTGGGGGAGGGGGTCTGCAGTTCGGTGGACTAAGGATTGCACCACTGCTTTTTGCAGATGATGTGGTTCTAATGGCTTCATCGGTCTGCGACCTTCGGCACTCACTGGATCGGTTCGCAACCGAGTGTGAAGCGGCTGGGATGAGGATCATCACCTCCAGATCTGAGGCCATGGTTCTCAGCTGGAAACCGATGGACTGTCCACTCCAAGTAGGGAATGAGTCCTTACCCCAAGTGAAGGAGTTCAAGTATCTCAGGGTCTTGTTCTCGAGTGAGGGAACAATGGAGCGTGAGATGGACCGGAGAATCGGAGCAGCGGGAGCAGTACTGCAGACGCTTTACCGCACCTTTGTGACAAAAAGGGAGCTGAGCCAGAAGGCAAAGCTCTCTGTCCACCGGGCCATTTTCGTTCCTACCTTCACCTATGGCCATGAAGGATGGGTCATGACCGAAAGAACGAGATCGCGGATACAAGCGGTCGAGATGGGTTTTCTCCGCAGGGTGGGGGGCATCTCCTTAGGGATAAGGTGAGAAGTTCAGTCATCCGGGAGGGACTCAGACTTGAACCGCTCCTCCTTCGCGTCGAAATGAGCCAGTTTAGGTGGTTCGGGCACCTAGTAAGGATGCCACCTGGACGCCTCCCTAGGGAGGTGTTCCAGGCATGTCCAGCTGGGAAGAGACCGAGGGGTAGACCTAGGACCAGGTGGAGGGATTATATCTCTTCGCTGGCCTGGGAGCGCCTTGGAATCCCCCAGTCAGAGCTGGTTGATGTGGCCAGGGAAAGGAAAGTTTGGGGCTCTCTGCTAGAACTGCTACCTCCCTCCCTTTGTGCGCACAATATACTTTCTCGTTGGCACGAGATTTTCTCGCGCGTAGTACCGGTGCGCCAAGTAGGAAGTGGAGCGCACAGGAGGAGACACAACCGACTATTATGTTTATGTGGGGAAATGGCAGTGCATACATTATTTGAGATATATTTCAAACTCGGACTTCATTTTAGGGACATTTCGGCCAGAGGTATAGAGCTATTTGTTTAAGCACCGGATTCGCAAAACAGGAGAGTCTGTGAACCAGTCTGCCTTGATCTATGAATTCATGTCCGTGACTCTCACAGTATCTGCTATCTGCAGAGAGCTGTGTCTTTTACACAGTGCCTTCATTGTGTTTAAGTTCATTAGAACAGCTGAATAGAGATTGGGGCTGCTACCTTGTACGATGTGAGGGTCTAAGGACAGAGGGTGTCGTTTTTCTCATACTGATATTCTGAACAATCTGTGTTGTTGTAAAGTGTCTCTACTGTAGGCTAATTTTATTATATGTACAGCACTTTGGCTCGACCAAAAATCGTTTATAAATGTGCTATATAAATGTGCTATATAAATAAAACTTGATTTGATTTGCTACGTTTTAGCCACACACACACACACACACACACACACACACACACACACACACACACACACACACACACACACACACACACACACACACTACTTTCGTTGCAGTTGTATATGTCTTAAATGTAATTTAGGTTAACTTGCTGTTTTATTTTCCCTTCAGGGGACATTACATTGACTTACATGCATTTCCTGGAGACTTATCCTAACGTTAACCATAACCAACACATGCCTAACCCTAACCCTAAACCTAACCAAGTCTTCACCCTAAAATTAATGATTCCCCTCATGGGGACCTCCATTTTGTCCCCATAAGGGAGGCAAGTCCCCACACGTGACTGTGTAAACAGATTTAGGTCCCCAAAAGCATAGTACTGCTAGGCCACACGCGCACACACACACACACACACACACACACACACACACACACACACACACACACACACACACACACACACACACACACACACACACACACACACACACCACACCATGTATACATTACTTCAGGGGACATTACATTGACTTACATGCATTTCCTGGAGACTTATCCTAACCTTAACCATAACCAACACATGCCTAACCCTAAACCCTAACCCTAAACCTAACAAGTCTTCACCCTAAATTAATGATTCCCCTCATGGGGACCTCCATTTTGTCCCCATAAGGGAGGCGAGTCCCCACACGTGACTGTCTAAACAGATTTAGGTCCCCAAAAGTATAGTAATGCTAGGCCACACGCACACGTGCACACACACACACACACACGCCTTGGCGACCGGACATCTTCTTCATATAACTAATAATATGGCGTAATAATCGAGCAGTTTGATGTGTCTAACCATAAGAAAGTATATTGTGCGCACGAGAAAGTATATCGTGCACCCAAATTAATAAAGCGTGGCCTCGTTTTATTTAAATTGAGGCCACGAATTACATCTCGTGCGCACGAATTAATAAAACGTGGCCTCGTTTTGTTTATTTTTCTCTCTATGAACCCTCCAGGGCTCCGTAGTTATTCATCTGTGCATGTGTTCGTACTTCCAGGTGACCTCCAGCTGCAGTTTGATGGTTCCCAGCTCCGTGATGTCGACCAGCATTAGCTGTGGCCTGGCCACAAAGAAGTCGGTGCTCAGACACGTCACCATGCCAACCAGCAGCCAACCCAGACCCTTCGCCTCCGTCACCTGAGAGAACAGACATGATGGGTGAGATACCCACACATGAGCCAGGTATTGTACAACATACAGAATACAATACACACGGTGTGAAAGGAAATGTGTTTTTAATACAGCAAAAAGTATTGCAAAAACTTGGTGACGTTTTAAGTAAGTAAGAGGGGGAAGATGATTTTGATAAAAGTAGACATTTCATGGAAAAATCTGCTATTACAGGGTTAAGTCCTGCATTTTTTTTCAAAGAAAAACGTTATTATCTGTAAAATGACTTTAAGTACAACAAAATGTATGCTGATTCTACAGAATATCACCTCCAAGAGGGGTTTGTAATATGTATAATACTACTTCATGATAATAACACATAAGGAAACATCATTTTATTATTGCAGGACTGTTACAACTAGTATTTAGAGGTTTTACTTAAATAAAAGTATTAACATTATTTTCAAGGAAGAAATATTCTTTCACTGGTAACATTGAAAAACAGTTTGGCAACAAAGAGCATGCTTAATGTACCAAAACAGAATAATACACATTATATATTTGGATATAAGTTATTGATGTTTGAATAAGTGAATCACTAATATAATATATACTTTTGACGTGTTATTTATATATCTATTGCCTTAAATAAATTAGTGGGTGGCTTGATGATTTCTTCCTGGGATCAAATTAAATATTATTGATATGATAATTTAATAAATGTTCCGATTATAATTTGTATTACTCATATAAATATGAAAATAAACTAGTAATTTAAGTTAATAAATAAACGTAGTGGATAATAAAGTACATTATTCCCCTCTAGGATGTAATGGAGTAGAAGTATAAAGTAGCATAAAATGAAAATACTAAAATAAAGTACCCCAAAACGTCTTCTTAACAGTAAACGTACAGTACTTAAACAAATGTACTTAGTTACTGTCCACCACTAACTATTCCTGTCCAAAAAATGGAAGAAGTACAATATTGGCCTTTGAAAGTGAACGCATTGTTAACATTTAGTAGCAGTACATGGAAAAATCAATTCAAGTACAAATATCGTGTGTGTGTGTGACCTTGATCTCGAAGTTATGTTTGTGTGTGAGGGAGGAAGACCATCTCCTCTTCGTCCCAGGCCTGAGTGTCATCGGACTCGATCCTCCCTCTGATCTTCCATCGCTGGCGGCCCAACCGCACCACCACCTGGTCATGTGACATCCAACAGTCAGTAACTGATTTTAAATCTTCAGTCAGTTACGGGTTGTGTGTTTAAAGAGAGTTACTACCACCTTAGAGTTTTAAAACCTGTGTTGTGTTTTTCAGCAGAGGAAGTTATTACAATACCTTAGGTACAAGCTATTGAGATTTGTTATTATAATATCTTTTGTATTATTATAAGCTACAACTTTATAAGGTAGAGGTGTAAGGGATAACTCATGTAGAGCTCACATTTTTAATAAAAAAATGTAACTGCAAACTCTGATATTTTGTTAGCACTTTAAATCACTCAGCTAAGTCACATGGTTATAGTGTGGACGTAATACCAACAGGTATACTGTATCTGAGTAATATTAGGCTGATATGTATGTAACAGAATAATAAAGGTCCAGGAATAATGAGACACACATTCATGGATCATATTTAGGCTAAATTATTTATATATTATTTAATGAATATAATAGTATAGTAATATCTTGTAAAATTAGATGCAACAAATATGAAATATGGTATTATCAATGGAGTAATAACCTGATGATGATGAGGTAATGTATGTTGTTTTTTAATGTATTATATATTTGAGGTTTTAGACCTGTATGGTAACAAATACAATCTTTCTAGAAAGGCATTAAACTAAAAATATATATAAACAAATATACAAACTAAATAATAGTCCATTTCCCTCCAGCTAAAGTAGTAAAATATGGGTTTTTGAAGTGACCCTCACCCAAGTGGTGGGATATAAATTAGTTGCTACAATCAAGTACTATACTTGTACTACTTAATTCTTTTAAACTTTATGATATGGACATATTTTAAAGTTGAAGTAAGTGAATTTGTTGAAATGCAAAGCCTCTAATCCCCCATATTATCATCTCCAAATGACTTCATAGCACTTTGACTTCCTCCTTAAGCTACAGTACAGTACTAGCTCTGTCTAGCTCTCTCTAGCCCTATGTTTGATTAACTAAACTTGAATACACATTTAGACTTCATTTTCCATGAAGCATCTACTCAATATGTTCCACATTGTTATTCTAACCACAAACACTAATATATCTGATATTGGTGTTTGAAAAGAGAAGCTCACCTCGTATTGGTCTCCAGGGCAGAGTCGAGCAAACCCGATCAGGCCTGCAAGGGAAAACACGTGTTACATATTTGGAAGATAATGTGTGGACGTGTGTGTGTCTGTGTTTGCGTGTACCTTTCATTTTGATGTGTAGCTCTCCAAGGAGGATTTCCAACTCTCCCTCCATAACTGACATGTCCTGCAGAGAGAGGAACATTAAGTAAGAGGGAAAACTCTAAATGATTCTTTAGCAGGGCACCTTGAATAGTCTTACAATTCTGATCCAAAGTGAGGTTAATGTACAGAGCACTGGATACAACACTGGATATTCAGAAACACATTTTGTTGGCCTCTTTTACTGAAAGATAGTCAAACCCCTTACTGACCTTCCTCATAACCTGAATTGAATGTAGAACATGTGAAAGTCATTTTAATTAACCTTAGTGTTGGTGTATTTGCCACCTAGAGAGAGTAATGTAACTTACATTACTCCCTCTCTTCTCTTGATCGCCCTCCCTCTCTTCTCTCTCTCTTCTCTTGACCTTCGTCATATGATGATGACACCCCATAATTGATGTAGAGCTGTTGAGGGCAGGACCATTAACCTTTATCTGAAGTCTGCTGAGCATGTCAGTTGAAGTGATGACATCATCGTTTTCCATGACACAGGTGTTTATATTTGAGCTAACGAGCTCTGTAGAGATCACAGGTTTCCATTGTTCTGAATGAGAGATGAACCTCTTACATGTGAACGTTTTGTGGAAGAACCGTAAACGATATCTGTGAAATTTCAAAACGTGAAGCATGTCAAGGAAGTTGAGTATCTGAAGTGTAATTTTTGTGTACTTTGGGTTAATAATGTGGCCTTTTTGGCAGTTTAACTAAAGGTGTGCGGCTGCTACCGTGAGGAAATATCTGCCTAAAATTACAATGGGTTTTAATGGAGGAATGTTGAATGTTTTTGTCACTTCATGCCCTCAAGAGGCATTTTGTTTAATTATTTTGCTTAATTATTTGTCATTTTTCAAGCTACGAGATGTTTTCCTACCCTCTAGCTGTGACATCACGCACTGAAGAGAACCTCTAACAAGGTCTGAACAATGTTTAATATCTCTAAAAGTGAGAATCAGATTTAAAAGTTGTGTTACAAGAATAATGTCAGAAAGATGTGTAACATTTTAAAGTTGGAATGAGGTTTCTGAGTGAAAGTATGAATGAACAGTTAGCAGTTGAAATCGCATCAAGATTTGTTGAAGTCTGAAGAATTTCTCCATTGACTTCAATGGTTAAAAATGTGATGTATTATGGGATGTATCTCTGGAATTATGAAAGTTATGAATGAGAAAAGTAATAGCAATCGATTCCCGACTGAGCTGAACGTTTTGATGTTTGAACCGAGTTTCTGCAATGTTCAATGCGGGAGGAGAAGAGGGCCAAAATAAGTCGGCGGAATAATAAACTTTTCGTGCGTAGAATAACAGTTAGTCGGAATGCTGTTAACAGCATTCCAACTAACTGTTATATATGTAGGTGCTGATGCTGTTGATGGTTCTAATAGTGTTAACAGAAATGTAATTAAATATGTGTAATGGCAAATGCCATATATGATTTTCTTACCTGGAATTCTGCCTTTTTGAACAGACTTTTTGATTGAGTCCTAGCTATATTGTCTGCAGTTCTAGGGTTAATATTGATCTAATATGATTGTCATCGGTCTAAATTAGATTTAAAATGATTAACTGTGTATGTAATGAAGATCATAGTGTGGGTTGAATCCATTTTCATAACCAGTCTTTTAACTGATTTAAATGCGGAAACTGGGCTTATTCATCAGAATGTTGTATGACTTGACTTGCTTGACTCTCACCACAGTGACTTGGGACTTGCTTGATACTTGTAGATCAAGACTTGAGACTTGCTCATGACTTGCACATGTAGGGCTTACGCCCACCTCTACTACAAACCCACAAACTGAAATAATGCAGGTCAGCCACTTGGGTGCTGCCCTCGATCAGAAAACATGAGCTTTAACAAGCCCTTTAGATTTTGCTTTCATGTGACATGCAGAATTGTTATGAACTGAGACACAGGACACAGGACCAAAAAGCAGGACTCGGAGACAGTTGTCCAAAAATAGAATGTTGTTTAATAACAAAACTAAGTTGTACTTTCCAAAAAATAGAAAGTAGTACTTCAAAACAAAACTCACTTGACAAAAGGTAGATTTCTCAAAGTAAAGTTTCAGGAGTCAAAAGGCCCAGGTTCTCACAACATGAAACATAACAAACGGACAAGGGAACAAAGAAACACAAGGGCTATTTATAGGTGAGGAGGATGGGCACAGGTGAAAACTATCAGGGCAGGGCCAAGCAATCTCAAGGGCGGGAAACACACAAAGGCAGGAAATGTGGGATCTAACATAACTGTCGAGTCACAACAAGAATATAATGTCCTCAATCTCATTATCACTCATGGCTTGAGAATTGTCTTGCAATTGTTTCTAGCTAAGAAACAGTCACTTAAACAGAGTGTTTCAGACACAGGGTAAATACACGTATATGGAGAGAAAACACCATGAGAGAAATAATGTGTTTATCCAACATTAAAGCATGTACACAAGTTCTAGTAGAAACCAAAATTACAGGTTTGAAGCTAAAAATGAGCATAATATGCCTCTTATGAAACATTTACACGAACATTGTCCTATGTTAATAACACTGAATATAGATATATAATATATATAGAATAACTTATATGAAATCGTTTCTCAGTAATACATGTGTGAAAAAGAACAGAGATCAGCATTGTGTGTGGTCTGATGTTTGAAGAGGTCACGGCTGTTCCTCACACACAGCAGGTCAAACTCATGCCAAACAAAGTGGTCAATTTATGACTCTTGAAGAGGTTGTGACACCTAAATATTTCCAAAAAGTCATTCTAAAAAAGATGTTTTGGGGATCCCCAGTATTGGAGGTTGCCCTTCACTGAGGGGGGGATGGTCACCAGACGTCGTTTGTGCCTCTTGGGATCTAAACGAAGACCGGCAAACCACCTCTGCAGGCGACGCATATGCAGTAATCTCAGTGGTACCACGGAGTGCGCAGCCGCCATCAGACCCAGAGTCTGCATGAAGGTCAAGCTGTCACCGTTTCCCCCTGTCGCAGCCTGCAAACTGCCTGAAGCAAGGATGCCTGTCTGCTCTCTGACAGCCGCACGCCTTCGTATTAATGCTGTGTTTTCAAATTCAAAGGTGAAACGCATTAATCGGAGCTATTATACCAGGCAAGGTGTGTTTTCTGACAACAGCACACGGGCAATATCATCTCTTGAACCCGCACAGTGCTTTAACAGCGCTTTCTACGGTTTATTCCCCTCACGTGAGCTTGCCCGCCTGCTGCTTCCTTTACTGGAGTTACAGCCGGCGGCAAGTGTGGTACAGTGTTCTGCCTTCTGATGATGAGCAAAAAGCAGCATACGCCAAGCTTCGACTACTTCTCACCAACGTGACCAAGGAAATCGATCCAAATAGCCCCTCCGTAGACCCGGGGGCTCCCAGGAGATCATCAAGGTCTTTTTTTGGAAAGTACCATGCGACATGATCCCCCAGGGACATCACACTGCAAGCAGCGGCGGCCACACCGTGGACCAAGCTATTAATTTGGCCGATGCTGCGGCCAAATAATCGCTCTGATCCGGTGAGGTTGCGGTTAGACGCCCAACACACCCGTGTTTATTTGCAGCCGCCCTGTCACGCAGCAGGCTGGGCAGAGGTTCTCTGCCCAGCCTGCTGCCTGCTGGGAGCAGATGGGCTGCCACGCTCCGCCGCCATGGCCATCACTAGGGGGAAGTCCTGGCGGACAGTCCTGGCGGACAGTCCTAGCGGACAGACCTGGCGGTGGACTTCCATGGACGCCGGACCCGGAAGTGCCCAACAACGAGAAGTCCTCGTCATTCTCCTCCCCGGCAAACGAAGCCATCCGCCCCCGCTGGAATGGCGAACGTGAATGGCACCGCCTCGGCCATATTCTGGTCCCCCAAACACTCGAAGCAGAGGTGGTGGGGATCGGCGCCCGCTATTAAGCCAGGGCACGAAGGACGGCCCGGGTCTCTAGAAGTGGCGACTCCATGAAGGTATGATAAATTCTTTCTTCTTATTTCAAAGTTTTACTTTCTCTGCATCAGTTGTTGCTCGCTCGCTGAAGAGAAAAAGGATAACAGGATCAGGAGGCGTGGCCACCTTATACTGTGTGCCTGCGCGCACATTCAGGTAGGCTCGCCCTGATTGGCCAGCTACGTTTATGCAACTCATTATGTGAATGCTCGCATAGCATGGTTAAGGGTAGTACCCATAGAGTCGAGTAGAGGGCGGAGCCTGTGTGAAATATAACCAGAGCCCAGTCTGCTGTGATTGGTTAGCTGGCCGCTCTGTTGTGATTGGTCAATCGCTTAGAGATGTTCCGCCCCTTAGCCTATCTAGTCAAATGTGTTGCAGCGTTAGCCAATGGAAGAACTATTGTTGCATAGTGATGTGACTATGTTAGAGAAGTAAACAAAGGAGTCCATTGGAGGAGTTTCAGGGCTTTGCAGACCAAACATTTTTACTTGTGAATCTTAATTGTGGTATTGCTCATTTGTACTCCCACCACTGGTGAGAGCAAACCAAATAAAACCCATTTGAGCAGTAAGAAACACAGAAGGCAGAAATGTGAAAAGGGACATTATGATGTATGAAAATAAGCAAAATAAGACACTAAACAGATGTAGCTCTGTGAACATGTGTTTGAAAGTGTGAGAATACATGTTCTGCAGACAGACAGGGTATGAATGAGTCCTCAGTTGTCTGTTAATGACCCTTAGCATGCGGCTGCTAACAGGAAAATCACTGTGGGCCCATCACTCACACCAGATGATTTGGTTTGGCAGCATTACGACGATTAGCAGCGAGCACCGGCCCTCTGCTGTGAGGAGATGACGGAGAAGTGACACTTTTCAATTACAATCTGTTCTCAACTTTTGTCTGGAGTGATGATGTTGTTAGATTTTGTAGCGCAGCCAAAATCATTCATAAAGCTTTTTTACACATTTATCTTCTGTTGATTAATAGATAAATGCAGCTTCCATCGAGCTTCTTACACAACAACTACAGTTATTTTGTGTGATCATCTGTAATTTTTGTAATTAACTCAAGTATTTCACTGAATCTCTTTTTGACAAATTTTAAAGTGGAAACAGCCCCAATTTTCTCAGTATTCTAATTCAGCACAAATGGCTGTTCAACTTAGCATCAGCATGTCCAGTATTTTAATATTATTTCCAAAACTTAGATTCTGAAGGGCTTTTTCTTAAAAAAAATAAAAATGAATGAAATGTACAAGATGTTAATTATTTATGACAAAATCATATTTTACTGGTGAGGAAAACTCCCATCCACATAAAATACAACTTAGAACGCATCCTTAGTCAAACTGAAAATATACAGTTTAAAGGTTAAAGCAAAAGGGAAATATTTACTTTACTTTTATGTGGCTGGTAACTAGTCCTCTTGCTTCTTGTACATTGTAAAAGACAGTGTACACACACACACACACACACACACACACACACACACACACACACACTTTGCACGCACTCACCTGCAGGCTGAGTGTGTGGTTGCGGCTGAGCTCCAGCAGGCTGTCTCTGGAGGCTCTGGTGGAGGGAGACAGGGAGAAGGCTCTCTTCATGTTCACCACTCCCTGACACAGCCTCCACTGGATACAATACGTCTCATACAGCTCCTCCACCTGCAGACACACACAAACACTCTGTTCAGATACACATTCAATTAAGAAAAGACATTCAGTTTCCATTTTTTTCCATAAAACTTGCTGCTGCACATCTGCCCAAATGCTTAGTTTGTTTACAGCCTTCAGGAAATTGTATTCATGCTTTAAAAATCACAAAGTGGTGTTAATATGTGAAAATTATCTTGCTAAACAAAACATTTAAGTATCATAAATGTGTGTTTGCCTGAAGATCTTATTTTGTGCAATTTTCTAAATCCTGTTACCATCTACTTAACCCAAGACCAAACTCTAACCAACAAGACAAATTAAAAATTAAAAAAATCCACTTTTTTACCTTGCTGAGTTGAAATTCTAATCTCCGTATGTATCTCTCCAAAGCTCGGATCTCCTTTGAAGGGAAAAATATGGTTAGTTTTCGTTCAGTGTGTGTAAACTGGTGTATTTCCTATTATATTGGATTGTAGGAAAAAGTGTCCGGATCTGGTGCAAAGATTACCTTCTCCAGATCATACAGAAAAGCCTGTAAACAGAAAACACATCATTATTATCATAACCAGCTGAAAAACCAGTTTTACCCCCCCCCCCCCCCCATGTTCAGTTTCTTTGTCTCTGTCCTCACAAGTCTGGAGTTCCTCTTTGTCTCTCTCTGCTGAGAAGACAGGAAGTCCATCTCTGCCTGGTGACCCTCCAGGTACTCCCTGCACACACCAGAAAGAGACATTTCCCCTTTAACTTCTCACATGGTTTCATTGTAATAGTAACACTTTTATATAGTAGAAACAATATATTGTAATGAATGTACTGTATCTTTTCTCTCCCATTACTCATCTTACCACCCCTACCGTAACACATGTGACCGTGACCCCTTGACTGGAAACTCAACCTTCTAACTATATATAAAGTAGTTCAAACTAGATCCACCTGATGCAACAGTAACGTTAATGCATCACTACAATCTAATAATGCAATAACAGCCATAACACCACCAGATGCCATTTCTCTTTATAATAAGCACCTTTGCTTTTGTATTGGTACCCATTGTGTACATTGAGTACTTATCCCTCCACAGAATCCTATTTGTAGTATATAAGCATCATTACAATACATTTCGTATACATAATGTAACCCAACCCCTTTAGTAGTAATAGTAGTAGTAGTAGTAGTAGTAGTAGTAGTAGTAGTAGTAGTAGTAGTAGTAGTAGTAGTAGTAGTAGTAGTAGTAGTAGTAGTAGTAGTAGTAGTAGTAGTAGTAGTAGTAGTAGTAGTAGTAGTAGTAGTAGTAGTAGTAGTAGTAGTAGTAGTAGTAGTAGTAGTAGTAGTAGTAGTAAACATACTTGAGTCCTCTGCGCAGTGACTGGAAGACAGTCTCCACCGTTTCCGGCTGCAAAGACCAGAGAGCTCCCCCTCTGCTGGGAGACAGTTGCATTCTGGGAGATTTACCTCCAGAATTGGCCTTGGAGCGCAGAGAGTTACGAACAGAAGATGACCTAAAAACAAGAAAATATATATATTTATTAAGACAAGGAGTGAGATAGTTGTACCCAATATTCTCTGACCTGAATGAAGGATTTTTCATATTCATAATATTACTTTAAGTTAAATTCTTATTATATCCAGAGTTATATCTAACTCATGTTCAAAGTTATGTTATTGTAAATCTGCGTCCACAATTGCAATCCGAAGAAATTGTATTTTCTCCTGGATTACGTTTGCAGTTTTAAGAACAAGGTTAGAGTTGTGAATTGTTACAAAAACACGTATAGTTATCAAAGCTGCCTTGTTAGGTTTGGAAAACTTAACCAGGCAGTTATGAATTTATTACCCAAGTTAACTTATTTAAACAAGGTCAAAATATAAGTCTTTGGCTTTTCTTTCATACGGGACACAAACATCTGTTACCTGAATCTAAGTCCTTGTTTGAGTAAGTAATAAAAACAGTAGTGTGACAGATTACCAATGATCTTCTATACCAATGTAAATCAAAAACATTAATTTTCATATACCAAGTTTGTAAGGGTAACCTAGAGGGAAACATAGAAGCATTTTCTGAGCTCAAGTTATGTGATCTGACACTGCTCTGGTTAAGGTTTGGCTAGGGTTGGGGAAAGACCATGGTTTGTATGAAAATGACTACATTGTTAATGTTCGTCCTTATTGTTAAAAGCAGCGGTTTGTGGAAAGATAGGCCAACAGCTGGTTTGGTTGCCATTTTTTGGACCCACCAATCCAGCCCTTTGTGCACTGAGGGTTTATTGGAAGACAGTTCAAGTTTATCTCTAATTTAGAATCACCCGACTTTGCCAAACGGACTGATGCTGTTAACTGTATTTGCAACAATGTCAGGATACCCAATGCACTTTATAGAGTGATTGTTGATGCAATTATTGTCTATTGCATTCCTTATGTAGCATACATTCACAGTGAGAATGAAACAGGTAAATATGGTAAAATGATGGCCACCATAATGCAAAAACTAAAAGATTTTAAGATGCAATGGATGCTTAGAAATGTCAGACTCAAAGTGTTTGTGTCACATCTGTAGAATGTATTTCTCACAACATAAAGCTTCCCTCAGATTTTCTCAGACGTTCTCTGTAATTATGGACTCTGCTATTAAAGTGTTTTCATGCTGTGTGATATTTGTCGTCCTTCTCAGTGTGTTTGTGGTGCGTTTATATCATGTTTAGAGCCACGACATGTCATTATATCAAAGCCCCATAATAAAGAATGATGGTAGGGCAGGAACACAGTAAAGGCGCTCAGGAATGAATGTGTATTTATTTATTCAAAAAAGATAAAGTGTTTTCGTGCATTTTTAAGATAGAAAACACACAGGAAGTGCATTCCAGCTTTCATGACATGACATTTCATTCTCTCCCTCTTGTGGGACATCCTGTGTTTGTCCTTCTTTTCTTCATTCAGAAAAACACTCTAAAGTCTGTGGTGCAATTCACTGTCTGCCCATCATTAAGAAAAAGGCTCATCTGAGGTTGACGGGATTTCCCTCCACACATAAGACAGTTTAACTTCAAGCATATTTGATCTTAAGGGATTTTATTTGATCTCTTTTATTTTCTTACAGTATGAAAAACTACTTCCACAGATGTGATTTGTTGTCAACAAGCTTTGGACTTATTTGTTATTTCACTGGGCTGTTTTTGTTCTTAAAGACTTTTGTTCTGTCTGATCAGACAGCAGCCACTTTTGGCAATGTAAAGGTCCGACCATGTCAATGAATGCTTATCATTATGAATTGCAAAAAAATCCTTTTTGCCCTCAAGAAAATGTTTCCAATTTATGCTGATTAGATGTCTTGCTCGTAGTAAGCACATATCAAAAATAATTTGGTAACTTCATCTCATATATGGTTTAGAGTACAGTAGGTAATCCAACCCACTCTCTTCAGTCTGCGTACAAATGACACGACTTTACACATTGGAAATGCGTGCAATAGATACGCAGAAGTCCAATTTTGCGTGCATATGATACGCTAACCATTCTCATTGAGATCTGATGCCGAGTTTTGCATGCATATGATACGCCACGTTTTGTCCGTCGGGTCTTGGTAGACCAGAAGCTGTGCGGTTCATAAAAACATGTTCTTACTCAATATCAAGCCACGATTATTGTTTTTATTTTAAATCGTATAATGTTGGACTTTTTTTGCCGTCTGTGAGGAAAATAAATGGGGCTCGGAGCTTCAGAATAAAGAAATCTGTATTTAATTTTTTTCTTCTAATTTGTTATTCCTTTCTGAATAACACACTGTTATTTACTCAACAATAACATACAATTATCCTTGTTTTTATGTATTCGTTTAATTCTATAATCTCTGGCTTTTTAGCCGTTTCTCAGGAACTGAATTTCAAAATAAAGTAACCGGAAACAGACGTAGGCCTATAAGGGACATTTCGAGCATCACCGCGATACACAACACAAACCCACTGAACTGATTACCCAAGATCCTCAGCTAGAAGCTCGGTGATTGGATTGTTTAGCCGCAATGCATGTTGGGATATGGTGTTAATGCGATAGGAAATCCGAAAAACATTTTTTTTAAAAAGATATTGCTGATTTTCTTTGAATATAAGAATGTAAATACTGAGTTGAGAGAATAGTCAGGGGATTTGGGTGATGGGAGACACATATATGGAATCACAATTTCAATAGCTTACCATTAAATGACGGATATGCCTTTCTGTCTGTGATGTTTTACAAATCAGATATTAATGTGTAGAAGTAAAACATGAGAAATAGTTTAGCAATATCCTGTAAAATTATGTAAAAACATGAATAAAACTACACATCTTCAGATGTTATACATGCATAAGTGTCCTACAATAATAATACAAAGTTATTATTAGTATGCTGTGTGTACCTTGTGTGCACCGCCTAGTGGTTAAAGCACGTTATTGAATTATTTTTGTTGAATAATGTTATTTGATGAAAACAATATTAAGAGTACATACTTTCATAGGGGGAAAGTAGAAGGTCAATAGAAATATAGAATATAAAAAATCAAGAAGATACTGTAAGTGATCTCTACAATAAAACAGTTTAGTGCTGGATGTACAAAGATATTAATATGAGGATGTGCAAAACAGACAAACGAATTAACCTTTATTAACACATTAAAGAATACTTTAGGTTAAGGTCTTATTTTAAACAAGAAAAAAGCTTTGGGGGTATCTATCTACCGATGAATATTAAGCCTGACAAAGTACTTAACGTCTAATATATTGCTTTCCTGCAATGTTAACTATGTTGAAGCACTTCTTTTAACTGATATTATACACATTAATTATACTCTTATGTATGTAGATAGAATAAGAAATGTGCAGAATATGACAGTTTAATGGTGGAGGTACACACATATTGATAGATGTCTTGTAATGCACTGTTGAGGAACCTGCGACCCAAGTTTTTAATTCATTGCATAACTACACCGTAGTTGTGTATATGAAAGGGATGTGCAAAATAGCCATTATATACAGTTTTTAATTAACTATTAGTAGAGAATAACGAGTAATGAATATACTTTATAGAGATCTGCAGATAAATGTTTAGTCTTCTCAAGCACCAACTATCAAATATCTCTCCTGATTGTTGGCACTTGACAATCACCTTTCCCTGAATTTTACTCAGGTGTAACTAAAGTCTGCTTTAAGGGTTGTTTATATTTCACATCATTAATCAAAATCTGCAAATTAACTAAAATAAATGTAGTGGAGTAAAAATACCAAGTTAACCTCTGAATTGTAGTGGAGTAGAATTACAAAGTAACAATGACCTGTCATGTGGGTATATATGAATGCTGCCCATTATGGATACAAGCGATTTTCACCCATTTAGTAATTACATGTTTTACATTTGTACACACCAATGTGTTTCCTATCGCCTAAACCTCCAGGGCTGTACACAGTTTAATACTGTCAACTTCTAATTTTGGGAAAACGAAAACGTCTTTTAAAACTACTTCCCAGTAGAAACGTGCCATAGAGAACATGTTGCGAAACACAATAGCCAGCATGTGTATTTCTGGGGGGGCGTTCACATCCAGTTTTGAATAGTCTGGCGTGGTTTTGTTCCATTTCACAGAGCTGTTTGACGCTCGGCGTAACCTTGGCGCACTGCCACTCCAACATCCAATCTCAGAGCTTGAAGATTAATCACGGGGTTTGTCAACGGGACTGTAGTCCCAAACGATAGCTGGGGATTATGGGTAGTGTAGTGTCTTCGGCCATCCTAAACTCTGAATTTTTTTTCGGATATCATATCGCATTAACAACATATCCCAACGTGCATTGTGGCTAAAACATGCCGAGCTTCAAGCTGAGGATCTTGGGTAATCAGTTTACCGTCTACGTCTGTTTCCGGTGACTTTATTTACGGCTAAAAAGCATGCTAAAAAGCCCAAGATTATAGAATTAAACGAATAAATAAAAACAAGGATAATTGTGTGTTATTGTTGAGTAAATAACAGTGTGTTATTTAGAAAAGAATAACAAATTAGAAGAAAAAAAGATTTAAAAAAATACAGATTTCATTATTCTGAAGCTTTGAGCCCCATTTCTTTTCCTCACAGACGGCAAAAAAAGTCCGACATTATAAGATTTAAAATAAAAACAATAATCGTGGCTTGAGTAAGAACATGTTTTTATGAACCACACAGCTTCCGGTCTACCAAGACCCGACGGACAAAACGTGGCGTATCATATGCACGCAAAACTCGGCATCAGACCTCAATGGGAATGGTTAGCGTATCATATGCACGCAGACTGAAGAGAGTGGGTTGGGTAATCTTAGTGTCATGGGGTTACTTTAGAGCAGGGGTCTCCAACCTTTCTTCATCTGAGAGCTACTTTGAAAAAATGAAAGTGACCAAGAGCTACTTGCATCACATCGCTTACATTTGTTCACAGAGCACTCATCAGTTGAATTAAGTTACCTTTGTACACGTGTGAAATTGCAATACCCAAAGCTTATCAAAAATCTTAACTTCACATCAAGGTCCAAGAAAACAATTTCTCACATATTATTATGGCCCACATAGTAAATATATCACCTTAATCACCACCTTACAAACATCTTATGGCACATGTGTAAAATAAGTGCATTCAAGTTCGGCAGCATGTACATCCCGTTTCAAGAATTCCCCTCTACTCTAAAGTCGCATCTAAAAAGAACGCGATCTGATCTAGCCGTGTATATTTTGTTATTTTTGCTAATTGAGGAGATGATAAGACAATCTCATTAGCTACAGGCAGCGACAGAGGCTCATATATTGCATTAGGTAAAATAAAGCAGGCACACATAACAGGAAGAATTACATTTTAATCCAATCAAAGAGGACATTGTCACACCATTCAAATGTATCCATGTCCATTACAACTAGTGGTGCACGATAATTATCGGCCCGATAATCATCGGTCCGATATTAGGAATTATGACGTCATCCCGATAAACCCGATAAAAGTATTAATAGCCCCGATAATATACAATATATTTTTGGGGTAAAAAAAAAGAAAAAAATACTGCGGTGTGGGTGGATTGGGATGAGGGGCGCTTGTTTTTCCCTCGGCTCCTCCCGTTTTGCCATTACTGTGGTATTAGTGGTTTAGGAAGAGGGGAGTTCTTCACAAATCCAGCGCTCCCTAACTCATGCCTGGCTGTGATGTAAATGGTGTGCGGCCGTGAAGCCAGGACAGTAAACAAACATGTCGTCGGTAGTATGGGACTATTTCAAAGTTTCAGAGTTAGATAGTTCGCTTGCTATTTGTATTAACCAGTGTTGGGGAAGTTACTTTTAAAAAGTAGTGTTTGCTCGTTACTCGTTACTTCTTTAAAAAAGTAATCCCTTACTTTACTTAGTTACCCTCCAAGGAAAGTAACTGTTTACGTTACTCGTTACTTTTACATTACTTTTATGTTGCTCGACTTTGGGCAGAACCCCATCTCTGTTCCTAAATGTGTAGGCTTACATAAAGTTCTACTATGGAGGACATAACAGATATGTCTTTTGTGCTCTTTATTATTAAAAAATGCCACAGAGCACTTAACAAAACATTGGGCTATAGGCGTCAACACCACCACTAAACAATAATATCAAACAATATCAATATAAAATCATAATCATTAAGGGTTACAGGCTAGCCCCAAAATAGGTGCAAAGCTAGTGCAAATCATATCAATAGGCTACTAAATAGGCTTGGACTCGAAATATCATCATTTCCCTGGGGATCTTGAGCTACTAGCTTCATGCTAGCATGTTTTCCTTTCAAATGCTTGGTGAGGTTGGCAGTGGAATTAACGGCAGTGGACACAAGTTTCTGGCCAGGGCACAACGTACACCTTACACTCACATTTTCCCCCTTAGTTTCAACAAGTTCGAAGTAATGGGAATACCTCCATCCCTCGAATGTTAGCGTTGGCTGCGCCTGCTTCTCGCTTGCCATCACTGTTCTTCAGTCTTCATGCCACCACCAGCGGCCAGCCTCTATCACGTACAGTGGCGGCGCCAGGGTATGGCTGGGGTAGGCTACAGCCATACCAAGAAATGGCTTAGCCCTACCTTAGCCCGACCATGAAAAAGTATGTTAAAGTAAGCATGTTGAGAACACGGATTGCGAAAATCTACCGGTCGTGTCCATAACACACAAACTGATCCTGCTCAGCTGTAACAACAAGTGCACGTTACTGACGCAATATGGTTGAGACCATTCAGGCTTATGCTAGAGGGGTGCAAGAAATAATCTAAGTAGTGGGGGAGTTTTATACACTAAAGGTGTGAAAATTCTCTGGCGTTATAATATCAGCGCGGCCGCGGTCAGATCAAAATGCCTCCGAATGCAATTTGAACAGACCTACAGCCAATCAGAGCAACGAAACGTTGGGTCTGCTGCGTCATGCATTACTGATACGTCGATACGTCACGTTCACAGTGACAAGTCCCAAACTCGCGCCGAGTAAATTGCAGACAGACAGCAGAATTTATAGGATTAATTGTATATTTCGGATGGATAGATTTGTTCTTAAACGCCCTCGCATTGAGGTACAAGTCGAACAGGTGCCAGAGTCACACGACCCACCTGAAGAGTGAATAGTCAGTTTTGAATATATTTTGTAGTAGTCATTTGAAAAAGTGTTTTGTATGACAATAGAAACACAGGCCACCTGTTGTGTGCAAGCGGCAAACTGTGGGGTAGAGCCGGGAAGCCAATACGGAAATGCCACACACTGCAGTTCATATATTGGCCGATAGGCGATGGCTGCAGAAAGGAGCAATTTCCATAGACCCCCATGTTAAAATGCCCAACTTTACAGCAGAAAAAAACATGTTTCTACCCCTGGCTCCATACATTTTATTATCGATATAGTTAGATTCCACCTTCATGATTATGGATCTGTGAGTGAATTGTTTTCTAACGCGACCATTTTATTTATATTAGGTCTTAAAGTTTGTGCATAAATTAGGGCGTGGTCACATTGAGTGACGGCTCTGTCAAGTGCCTGCCGCTGTTAGCTTCTTGTCTCTCTGCTAGCTGCTCCGTGAAGCTAGCTACAGGGACTCTGCCTGCTCAGCTCATCCAGGAAACACAACTTGTAGCCGGCCGTGGTTGTTTGTTCTTCATGCTTATATATCGGACTATTGTGACTCGCTCTGCGGTTAAAACAGACGGTGCATGAATGCGGTTTTACGGTAAGTGAAATTCTAGTGCTTTATTTATGTGTTAATGATTTTAATCAGCTACGTAATGAATGGTAAGGCTTGGGTTAGCATGTAAGCTAGTGGTAGCTACATCGGTGCTAACGATTGTAATCGTAGCCTCCAAGTTAAAATAATAGACTGTATATATAAAGGTTAAAACGAAATAGACAAATGTTAAGTGGGATAATACTGTTGAACAAACGGCTTCTGTTTGAGGTTGATAAAATAAGGTTACATCCTTGTAACTTAGAGATATTGTATTATGTAGGTAGAAATGTATGCATCTAAGGTTAATTTAAATTGGCTATGCTCAAGTATGTAGACAAGCTAATGTCGAAGTTGTGTATGTGAAATCAACCTCACAATAAGATGTGTGTATATTACAATTATTAATGTCATATTTCAAGATGATTACTTAGATATTACAATATGGTTGGTTGAGCTGGAGTTCATTATTGAGCTTACACGTTAACGTCACAGTCATCTGAAGAACGAACCCAAACCTTGTTGTTTTTATTAATTGTATTACCAAATGGGTATCAAATAAACAGTAAGCATTGGTAACACAACTTCCAAAGTTACAGTAAAATAAAAAGGACCCTGACTCGGACAATACACAATCCAACATGTTCAACAGAAGAGAATCAGTTATATTGTTTGTACACATGGTACTTTACATATATATATCTGTTTGTTTAAGGTGTCCAGGTGATGCAGACAGGCTGGACCAGAGAGTGAGAGACAGAACTGGACTCCTCACAGCAGTGAACTTCAGCACAGGTACAAAGACTCTTTTTTCATACTGTACAAAGAATCAAGAAAGATATTGGTTTAAATGAATGAAGTATTGACTTGAATACACTGATATGTATTCCATTAAACAATACTAAATACTAGATCATCTACACATCAGGGAAGTTGAGGGTTTTTTCCATGCAAAAAGTTACATTTAGATGATAACA
Organism: Gymnodraco acuticeps; assembly: GCF_902827175.1. Lineage (NCBI taxonomy): Eukaryota > Metazoa > Chordata > Actinopteri > Perciformes > Bathydraconidae > Gymnodraco > Gymnodraco acuticeps. The sequence continues at coordinate 501,187 of NW_022992343.1, read as the reverse complement.
AGCAATATAACTTTGTCAGCTTTCTAATTTAATGTATTGAAGGCAAAGATATTTAACACATAGTGAGAACTGCTACTATTTATCTCTCAATATTGTCTGTAAAAAACGTGGTAAAAGTTATTCTTTCAGTGAGACAACAGAGCAAGCTTCTACAGTTGCACTACGTTTTGATAACAGTTAAATATTATTTTGATAATAACATATATTTCAATGTTGATGAACTTCATACTGTTAATTCATAATCTGATTGTCTTTGTAGCTCATTGTTGAAATAAAAAAAAACATTACAATTACAAAATAATTATATCGACAGCCCCTAAACACACAAACACACGGCTTTCATAAATAACACACTTGTTCTGCAATAATATGTTTTATGTTTCCTGTAATTTTTGTTAGGAAAGGACATGCCTGAAAGACACGACATTTTCTCCTTCTCTGAGGGTCAAGAAGAACATCCAAGAGGAACATTAAAAGCTGATCTTATGAGATTTTAAGACCAGTACAGGACATTCACTAAGAAACTACTTTTATTGTAAAAACAGTCAGCTGATCGAAAGCAGCTATTTCCACATCTACACTCCATCAGCTGATTATTTATATTTGCCTCACTTTATGAGCTTCACAACATGTACCTTGTTTTGCAACGTCACAAATAAATGGGGCCAATCTTCAGTCAGATGTGAATGTGTAATCTAACATTTTCAGTAAGAATAATGGACAAAAGGAGTGCAAATACAAATACAATTTATTGAAATGTGAACCAAAAGTTAATCAAATGTTTTAAATATAAAGCACATATGGACAGAAGGTGTAAACCTATTAAATGTATTAAACACATTTAGTCAAATAAAGTGACAGACTAGGCCTGTGCAGTTGGTATCAGCTTTGCCCAGCATGGGTTCCTTCATCAGCCCTGGTCCTCCTCGCAGAGGAAAGACCCTCAGTCCTCTCCAAACCAACAGACAGGACGTCCATCACACGGAGGTTTCTCCCTGAAGTCTCTGCAGCTCTCTGGACACCATGCTGTCTCAATCCGTCCACACTGAATATGAGATTGGGAAAATGAAAATAATAAATGCTTTAGACAATAAGAAACATAAAGTTGACTGTTGAGTTGCTCAGTTTTTTTAGATTGTCAATACTATTACTGTATAACTAATATCTCAGGTTAAGAGTTACATTCAAATAAAGATTGGTCTTTAAATACATTTTGTCTTTTGAATTGTTTGTCTAAAGTCAAGGATCTGGTACTGGTACTTAGTTTTAATGATACAGTCTGGTTATTATGCTGTTTGGAGGAGGCCTCACAGGTAAGAGCGCTAACTAGCTACCATCACATGTACCTTAGCTTGACTTAAATGTATAGTTAAGTGATATCAAAATATAAATAACTAATGTCATGCAAACATATTAATATTTGCTTGATTCCAGTGTTGAATTTAGTACAATTGCATACAAACGTTAAGGGGTTTTAAGATTCTGAAGTATTATGCTAAAAGCCCAATAACTTAGATTATTATTTATAGTTTTGCTGAATAGTTTCATGTCCGCTTACCTTAGAAACGTAAAATGCGACGGCAGCGTGCAGATGGGGAGCATGTTAGCTTAGCTTGGTAGCTTCAGCTAGCTCTGGAACTTCCAGCTCGGTGGCAGCAGGTCCCGCCTCTTTGCCCTTATTTGGAGAAGGCGGGAGTTGAACTCTGGCGTCACTGTCGAGCCGTTAGTGGCCGACTCCGCCTACTAAGGGCTTCACGGCAACTCTGCAGAATCCTATGGGTGACGTCACGGACCCTACGTCCATTTATATATACAGTCTATGGTTGTGTGCTGTGTCAGTCCCTCTCTGTTTACCTGTGTCTGTGTTTCTCTCTCTCTGTCTCTCTCCCTCTCTCTCCCTCTCCGTGTCAATTCTATATGCCAACTTTTCTTGTTTCTTCCGCTGCGTAGCATGTTGTAACAACGTGGAATTAGCAGAATAGGCTATTGTATTGTTTAACTCACACCTGTTGCTCTCAATGTAATTTAGCTGATAAAAGGAGACTAATAAAAGCTAATAAAAGCCTCACGCTTGGCGTTTCACTGTCAAGGGGGGCGATATAGCGTGTATGTAACTACATTGCAAATACTACTGACTTGAGCCCCACCACTGTATGTGTTAGCCCTACCATAGATTACCCAACAAAAATACTCTGGCGCCGCCACTGATCACGTACAGTGTGGAATGAGAGCTCGTGCCTAATGCGTAAGCACACAGCTGAGTAGGCAGTGTCACTGTCACTCGTCCCTGGGAAAAGTAACGTTGCGGCGAATTGAAGAAGAAACTACGTTACGTTACCAAATTTTCCGTAGTAGCGCGTTACACTACTTAAAGTAGTTACGTTACTGTTACGTTACCCAACACTGGTATTAACAAATGCAATGCAGAAGTTCCACGAGGAGGGAAAAAGGCAACGAGCTATAATACTGCCAAACTGATTAGTCACCTGAAACATCGCCATCGCTACGATGGTGTGTTAAAAGTGTACGAAGACGCCTGCACTGCTAAACTAGCGGCGAATCCAAAGCCAGCTGCAAAGGCACCGGGGCTTTTACCTATCGACGAGGCTTTTGAAAAAGGCAAGAAGTTTGCCAGAGACGACCCCAGGGTTAGTTCTCATTCATAACACTCCGTTCGATGTCTCACTATGGGATGCACCTCATCGCGGAGCAAACAGAAGCATCAATCTCATTACGCGAATCCTGATTGGCTGGTGATCTTGACGTCAGCGTCAGGGAATTCACCCCCTATAAGTAGCTTGCGCCACGACGCATGCGTCATTCAAACACCTCTTCTCGCTTCAGAGCACATCTCTACAGTAGCCGGACAAGCTTAACAGTCTTTTTTTTTTACCACCAGGTGTGCAAAAACTACAGGTAGGCTACATTTAATATATATATATTATATTATTATCGGTTATCGGTATCGGTCTTGAGAAGCAGGAAGTTATCGGTATCGGTTTCAAAAAACCAATATCGTGCATCCCTAATTACAACCAATACAAAAAAGCTTAGATTTGTTTCTTTGTTACATTGTTCTGTGTCAGCCTTGATATCACAAACATGTCAGAAGAACCAGCGCATAATAAAATAAAATACAGTCAAACAAAACTGAACTTCAACAACTTCAATGTCACATCCCTGACATCAGTGGCGTAGCCAGGAATTATTGTGTCGGTGGGCCTGGAGAAATGTAGGTGGGCCAGGGGGAGACTTATTAAGCGTGGGGTCTGAGCTGAAACTTCATTAATGATTTTATTTATTTTTTAATGCACTAATTAAACATAAGCATAAACTAGCAGTGAAAACAAAAACATAGGCACGGTGCAGTGGCGGCCGGCCCATAGGGGCGCTAGGGGCGCCGCCCCACCTCTTCCCACATACAAAAATATGTATAAAAAAAAAAATTAAATAAAAAAATATATATTTAAAAAAAAAATATATTTTATATTTTTATTTTTAATGAACAAGGTAAATATCATACAATTGGTATCAGTCAAATGTATAATCTACAATAAAATCTCGTTTAAAATGGTGTTACGATGTCTAAAGTTACTGATAAGTCACATGTTTCCTGCCTGGCCTTGCCCGTGGCATTAGTTTATCATTACCGGGCGGAGCCCCCGAGCCAAACAGCAGCAACCAGCACGTTGCAAAAGTCTCAATAGTAAACTGTGCCGCCGAAACATAATTTCAGCCAATCAGCGGCGTCAAATATTTTGGTCACGAGGGCGCTCACGTTGGCGCCCACGTTGCTTACGTGCGTTGACGTGAGTTGTTTTTTAGACTCACCTGACAGGTGACGCAGTATTTGGATGAGAATGGTGTGCAGGTGGAGTCGCCGGACCTCGGTCCCTGCCCAATTCCGTTCAAGAGCTAATCTCCAATCCTTTCGAAAGGAGAAGTTTGGGAGATAAATTGATACTTAAAGACCTTGGACCGGACCAACCCGATTTGTATATATCACAGCAAGCTCGTGAAAAAGACAAAACGTATCAACGAGGCTAGCTGGATGCAAACGATGCAAACAGGTAAATGCTATCTTTTGTTTCCCATGCTTGCTCTTCAAACAGCCGGGGACAGATCCGATCTGTTCAGAAACTAGACAAAAGTTAAACAAGTAGGCTACAAACCACAGACTGTCTGTGTCATGGAGAATACAGTCGCTGGTTTATTTATGTCTGTATAGGCCGTTGTTTTTCGCCTGCCGTCTATCTGCAGACTTGTCAAAGCATTAATTCATGGTTTTTACTAACCGGTATCAGTATGTTGTTACGTCGGCATTATTTTGAAACGTGTATTACAATTTAATCACCGTAAAATATGTTCATTTTGTTGTAGTTGTAGCTCCCGAGCCAGCGCGTCTTGTTTGAATGATGCGAGTAAACACAGCTGGCAGCCGCGGTGAAACTCGAGCGACTAGAGCGATGCGATAGGAGCGTTTAGAGCGAAGCGAATATTCGCATCGCGTCCGGTCTGAACGCAGCATTAAAGCGAGCTCCGCGCTGCACTGGAAACGCGCCATTACATCACCAGAAGTCCTAATTTAAGGGGTCATTTCTCCCCAAACATTTTTTTTACTCACTATATCAACAGCCCCACCAAAAATATTTTCCACCAGCCGCCACTGGCACGGTGGCCTCAGAATGTGTGTAAAACTGACATCCACATGACTGGCTCGGCGGCCACAGGTTGTTTATCCTTGACAGTCGCACAGTGGGCACACACTGAGAGTGTTTTCATAATTCAGTACACGCTTCACTGCAGACCTCAAGAAGAAATAAGACTTTCATTCACTCACGGCAAAACTTACTTTACTTACTAATTTACTCTTGGTAAACAAATGCATTCCCTATTCCATTGTCATGAAGGTGGAATCTAACTATATTCAGAATAAGTTTTATTGGATCCAGGCTAGAAACATGTTTATTTCTGCTGTAAAGTTGGGCATTTTAACATGGGGGTCTATGGAAATTACTCCTTTCTGCATCCATCCCCTGTCGGCCACTAGATGAACTGCAGTTTGTGGCACTTCCTACTGGGCTTCCCGGCTCTGCCCCAGAGTTTGTCGCTTGTCAGGAACGTCAACATCGCTATGACGCGCTGATTGGCTGTGGGTGCCACTGCCTGACATCCACAACTCCGGAGCCTGGCCCTTAAACCCTAGAACCAGCGCAGCCAGATTAACCCCAAAGCAGCAGCTCTGCGACCGCTGAGACTGTCAAAACCGCCGGCATCGTTGAACCGAAACAGGCTGGTTCCGACTGCGTGGAGGTTTGTTGTTGGGACATTGATACGGGTAAAGCTGCACAGCTAATTGTAGAAAAAAAGGAGACCGCTAGATCGTTTGGGCAAAAAGAAGGTACTTCAATGTAGAATGGTACAAAAACTTTAATTCTTTGCAAAACCACTAAACAAGCCTTCTGTGAAATATGCAGATTTGCTGCTGTCAAACGGCTTGTAACTTTCTCCAAATGTGGAGATGACAGCTTTGTAAATTCCGGAGTTCATAACTGGAAAAAGTGCCCAAGCCTCCTGGACAGCCACGAAAAGTCTAATTTTCTCAGAGTGTGTTAAAAAAAAGTGCGTAAGTGCATAAATGAATGTCGTCTTCTTCTGTTTGTTTTCTATGTAGTTATGCAGCGCCCCCACTGCCAGTAAATGGAACTACTTCGAGGAACCCTGTTAATTATGTGCACTTATTTCACGACTTTTATTATATACACCTTGAAAAAATTATCGAGGTCCGGACCTCGGTGACCTCAATGGTGGATACGGCCATGCCTGTAGCCAGAGGTGGAGTGATTACCACTCCGCTAGTGCCTGTAGATTTAGCATTTCTTTGACCATCACATACACACACACTTTTTGCCCCCCCCCCACTTCTGAAATGAATCCGGCGCCGCTGGTTCTGTGTCGATGTAGACGACTTAAAGACACAGAGCTAATATATTTCTCATTATCATTTCTTGACTGCAGCAATTAAGCGATGTATATTTTCATACATCTCAGAGCTGTAACAATTCGTCACTCACCGCCGTCGTCCATTCAGAGAGCTGAACCCGGTGAAGGAGCGGCTCCTGTTGACCAAACCTCCATCAGAGGGGGAGTCGAATCGCAGCTTCACCGACATCCTGTAGAGAAAGACAGACTAATTACAGCTTTGGGACATTGCAAGCAAACAAACAATCCCTGAGTCCTAAATATTCTCCAATTAACACCAAACAACCATAACTTTGACAAGACAGAGAAATTCAACCACATCTATTTTAAAAAGTCGAAATGACGGTACTCTCACTTGTTTCTTATCAAACCATTATCTTTAAACATAAATTAGTTGTAAGAAGATCTTGTTATTGCAAAATGAATTAGCATCACCTGTTACTTTGTGTGCAAGACATTTTTATATTGATATTTAGGAAGGTAATACTAAATGATGAAGCCAAGAATGTAGCATTTTAATGAATTCTAGCACACCTATTTTCACGTCCCTTCAACTCACACGCAAATGCTTAAATCAAAAGGGAAAGACCACCCTCAACTCTCAGTCAATCCAAAACTGAAAAACAGAGCACATGCATCTCTGGGACACATTAAAAGAGACGGGAACATCCTGAAACAAACACACAAACATGTGCAAATACTGGACTGCAGATGGAAGACAGTTATATGTTTGAAGATAAATTCTCAGTCTGGGTCTCTCAGATGGCACAGCATCAGATTTTAAGTCACGCTATCTGCATTCCTCTAGGGAAGGCAGTGTCAACCCGTCAGTGAGTCTAGACTGAAGTCTATGACTATTGGATGGATTGTCATGACATTTTGTACAGGCAGTTATTGACACCAGAAGATCAAGCCTAATGTATTTGGTGATGCCTTGGATTCCATACCACCCTCAACAGATAACACATATCTCAAGATCTCACAGTTCCCAGACAATAACTCTTGCTGACTTTGGTGAGTCCCTGACTTCACAGGCGGGGTCCAAGCTCAGTGTTACAGGGCAGAGGTGGGACCAAGTCATTGTTTTTCAAGTCCGAGTCAAGTCTCAAGTCTTTGCGCTCAAGTCCAAGTCAAGTCTCAAGTCAGGATGGGCAAGTTCAAGTCAAGTCCTAAACTTTGACAAAACGAGTCTTAAACAAGTCCTTATGTGCTTTTCACCAAATGTAATGACATCGATCAACAGAATAATAGTTAATAATCAAACTGCTCTTTATTAGTCACATTAATAATTTAATAATCAATTTTCTCTCTGCTGGTAAAGTAACGTGTTTTTCTTCTAATTTAAGAGGGATAAGTAAGGTAAGGCTACCGTGGCTTATCTTTCTTACAGTGCAGACGCTTTTTCTGCTTGCTCTTGCCTCTGCTTACTTTTTATGCTGATTTTCCTATTCTTATTCTCTGAAAACTTAGAGCAGCGGCTCCTGGACATTAACTTATCACTGGGACAGTTCATCTTCGTAAATAGACGGAGGGTTTCAGCCATATTTCAACATTTTTACGACGACCTCAGTCTTACAGTAGCGTGGCCTAGCAACAGCTAAAGCCTGGTAGGCTACTGCATGCTATTTAGCTTAAGCTAGTTGGTAGCAAAATGCCTCCGTTCTCTACAGATGACATCCACAAACTTATACAGAAGATGGCTGTGTTGGAAATGAAAATGCAACGGTTGGAAGTTAACATGGAAGTGAATGGACTATGTCGTGGGAATGACACAACTTTACCAGTGTTGCAAAATAATGGAAAAGGGTATGCTAACTCACAGCTAGTTAGCAGCTACAAGGATTCCAAGGAACAGGAGGGCTGTGTACCGGGTAATAAATCTACAAGTGGTAGTCCTCCCTGGAACTTTCTGGGTGCAAAGCCTAAGAGTAAATCATTTCCATGGGATTTGGGAGGACGGATGACAGGCAGAGCCCAGCGCTCTGGAATCTGTGATGCGACCGGCTGGCCTGCATTGTTATCACCCAGGAAGAGCGCGTCTTCAACCCCTAAACAGCCGTGGACAGCTGCTAAAGGAAGAATTACAAACAATCCTCCTAAACCACCAAGTGTGCCAATCCAGAACAGATACGCTCCGCTGACCGAGAGCCGGAGATCTCTTTCTGATGACCTGGATAACCCGTCCTCTTCACACAGCAGGGTAAGGACCAATAGCTACTCCAAAAGTAAAAGGCTAGAGGGAAAGCTAACGACTGGGCCTGAAACTCTGATTGTGGGTGACTCTGCTGTAAGAGATGTAAAAGGTCTGTGTAGTAAGAACAACACCAAAGTACTCTGTTTTCTCAAGGATGTGGTCTCTGACTTGGCTGAGAAGATCCTGCATATTGGGGCTGAACATCCGACTGTGAAGAATGTGGTACTGCACATTGGAACAAATTATGTTGTGAAACAACAGTCAGAAGTGCTGAAAAAAGACTTTAAATGTTTGTTGGAAACTGCCAGCTCTCTAAATGCAGAGGTGTTCATCAGTGGCCCTCTACCGCCAGTCAGAAGAGGAGTGGAGAGATTCAGCAGATTGTTTGCACTGAACACCTGGCTTTCAACTGTCTGTACTGACCATTCTGTCCATTTTATTGACAATTTTTACTTTTTCTGGGATCGCAGACATCTTTTCAAGGCAAATGGAGTTTGTCTGAACAAATCAGGAGTGAAATTGTTTATCTCTAACATATTCAACTGCCTGCGTCATCAATCTGTTCCCTCTGCCAAGGGCAAGCGGCAAGAGGAATCAAAACAGGAGAAAGACACAACACATCGCGCAGAAAACCCTGAAGAATTATCACTGCACCCGCCTGAGGAATGTTCTATGAGACACATGGAGGAGTCTCCACTGCCCGTCACCCCCCCCCCCCCCCCCCCCCCCCCCCCCTGTCAACGCCTTTGAGGATACTCTTCATTCATCCCCCAGCTCTCTCTACTCTCCGCTCACCCTTTCACCCTCGCCCACCCCCCTGGAGTTCAATGACCACATGAAGGCGACACGCAGGGCTGGCACTGATTCCTTCCTGGAGTTCAATAACCAAACTAAGGCGATACGCAGGGCTGGCAGCATGTCCTTTACCCCCGCTCCTCAACGACGCCCACCAAAATCACTGAAGCAGAGACGCGCACCATCTCCCCCGTCTTCATCAAGAAAGCATCTGCAGTCTCCGAAGCCTGATAAGGATGTGTGTGTACAAAATGCAACAAACTCTTACTGATATGTGCTGGGTCCAGGCTCAAGGGCGTATGGCACTCTCAACTCTTTCCAGGACATGACGAGGCCCTGCCTGCCTATAGCTTTGCCGATATCTGTGTTGATAGGTAATAGATTACGAGCTGTGTATCATCTTAGTTACAGGAAGCGCTCAAACGTTTGTGTGAGTTTATCTAATTTAGCAGTGATTCCATGTCAGCCACAGCTTGTTACAAAAAACATGACTGATAGTGTGTTTAACAAACTTAAACTAGCTTTATTAAATGTCAGGTCTTTGGCAGGAAAAACATTTTTAATCAATGATTTGATCACTGAGCACAATCTCGATTTTATGTTTTTAACAGAAACTTGGATTTAACAAAATAACAGTGCAGCTGTTCTTATCGAATCAACACCTCCCAACTTTAGTTTTATGAGTCAGGAAAGAATGTATAAGAAAGGGGGTGGAGTTGCTATTCTGTTCAATGATTCTCTTCAATGCAGGAAGACATCGTATGGAAACTTTGATTCTTTTGAATATGTGGCCCTTCAGCTGAAATGCTCCTCTCGAGCTCTGTTCCTAAATATCTATAGACCACCCAAATACTGTGCAAGCTTTTTTGATGACTTTACTGAACTGCTGTCTATAGTGTGTATTGACTTTGACCGTCTAGTCATTGTTGGTGATTTTAACATCCATGTTGACAACCCCCAGGACAGAGGGGCAACATAACTGTGTTGTGTTCTTGATAGCTATGGACTGACTCAGCATGTGACGGAGCCCACGCACAATAAGGGGCACACTCTGGACTTAATTATCTCAAAGGGTCTGAATATCTCTAAGGTTGTGGTGACTGATGTTGCACTCTCTGACCATTCCTGTGTTTTCTTTGAGAGCTCTATTTCTGTTCACAAAAATGTTCAAAAAGAGGTAACCACAAAGCGATATTTAACTGAAAATACTAGGGAAATGTTTACTAAGAATTTTTCTTCCACACTTGCCCCTGCTAACATCTCAGTAAATGAGCTAGTAGATCATTTTAATTCAAAAATTAAAAATGTTATAGATGCCATTGCTCCAACTAAGGTAAAGGAAGTGACTGGGAAGAAAATATCTCCATGGAGAAAGGCCATGACCGTGAGAGCAGAAAAAAGACAACAAATCTCCAGGTTCACTTTGAAATCTATAAAGAGAGACTTGGCCTTTATAATTTGGAATTGAAAAACGCACAACAATCGTTCTTCTCTGACATCATTACCAAAAACAAAAACAACGCACGTGCCTTGTTTGCTACCGTCGACAGACTGACTAACCCCCCAGTGTCAGTAGCCTCTGAATTTCTATCCACCAGGGCGTGCAATGATTTTGCCTCCTTTTTCACTGACAAAATTCAGAAAATCAGACAAGCAGTCAGTGCGTCTGCATCAGGTACAGCAAATGTGTTGTCTCTGTGTCCACTTAACATCAATTCAAACACCATGACACAATTCCATCAGATTAATGATAAAAACCTAGAGGACATTATACAACTTCTGAAATCCTCCTCCTGCTGCCTTGATATTATTCCAACAGGATTTTTCAAAGATGTTTTGCCTTGCATGGCCTCAGATCTACTTCATATAGTAAACAAATCTCTTCACTCAGGTATTTTTCCACAGGCCCTGAAAACTGCAGTCATTAAACCGCTCTTAAAAAAGAATAATGTAGATGCTACAGTAATGAACAATTACAGGCCCATATCAAACCTCCCATTTCTAGGTAAAATCATTGAAAAAGTTGTTTTTCAACAGTTGAGTAATTTCTTGCATTTAAATTACTGTTTCGATGTGTTCCAGTCAGGCTTTCGTCCAAACCACAGCACTGAGACTGCTCTTGTAAAGGTCTTTAATGACATCCACTTAAACACAGACAGTGGCAGAACTTCAGTGTTAGTATTATTAGAACTCAGTGCTGCGTTTGACACTGTTGACCACAGCATATTACTAGACCGACTGGAAAACTGGGTGGGACTTTCGGAAAAAGTTCTAAATTGGTTTGAATCCTATTTAAAGGACAGAAACAACTTTGTTTCTATAGGTAAATACACATCTGAGTTGACAAATATGACATGTGGGGTTCCTCAAGGCTCCATCTTGGGGCCTCTTCTTGACTCAGACTGGCTCAGATAATGAAAAACAACAAAATAAGTTACCATAGCTATGCGGATGACACACAAATTTATGTAACAATTTCACCAGGAGACTATGCTCCAATTCAAACACTGAGTAAGTGCATTGAACAAATCAATGACTGGATGTGTCAGAACTTTCTCCAATTAAACAAAGATAAAACTAAGGTAATGGTTTTTGGAGCGAAGGCAGAACGTATAAAAGTTAGCGCTGAGCTTCAGTCTGCAATGTTCAAAACAACAGATAAAGCCAGAAATCTAGGTGTAGTCATGGACTCTGACCTGAGTTTCAACAGTCACATTAAAACAGTTACTAAATCAGCCTACTATCACCTAAAGAATATATCTAGGATTAAAAGACTAATGTCACAGCAGGATTTCGAAAAACTTGTCCATGCTTTGATCTTCAGTAGACTCGACTACTGCAATGGTGTCTTCACAGGTCTCACTAAAAAATCTATTAGAAAGCTGCAGCTGATTCAAAACGCCGCTGCTCGAGTCCTCACTAACACTAAGAAAGTGGATCACATCACTCCTGTTCTGAAGTCTTTACACTGGCTTCCTTTGTGTCAAAGAATGGATTTCAAAATACTGCTGCTGGTTTATAAAGCACTGAATGGTTTAGGCCCAAAATAAATTTCTGACCTCCTGCTAAATTATGAACCATCCAGATCTCTCAGGTCCTCAGGGACTGGTCAGCTTTCTGTCCCCAGAGTCAGAACTAAACATGGTAAAGCAGCGTTCAGTTATTATGCTCCAAATATCTGGAACAAACTCCCAGAAACCTGCAGGTCCGCTGCAACTCTGACTACTTTTAAATCCAGGCTGAAGACTTTTCTTTTTGTCGCTGCTTTTAATTGAACTATTCATATCTTAGACTGCACTGTAACTTTTATCCATGTATTTTTTCTTTTAATGTTTATTTTATTATCTTTTCTTTTTAATGACTGATTTTAAATGCCATTGTCTTAATGTCTTTCATTTTTTGTAAAGCACTTTGAATTGCCTTGTGTTCGGGCAGCAGAGCGGAAATGGTGGAAATCCAAACACCGTGACGACCTCCTAACCTATCAGGCTCTCCTCTCCTATTTCTCTGCTTCGATCTCTCAGGCAAAAAGCACTTTCTTTCAAGATAAGATCCAATCTTCCTATTCCAATCCCAAAAAACAATTTTCCATCTTCTCCTCCCTTCTGGACCCCCCCAAAGCCCCTTCCCCCTCCTCCCTTCTGTCAAGCGACTTTGTTAACCACTTTGAAAAAAAGGTTGATGATATTCGCTCTTCTTTTTCTGACTCACCTCTACTCACCGCTGGATCACCAGACCCTCCTTTCACCCACACACTAACCTCCTTTTCCCCTCTCTCTCCAAGTGAGGTTCTTACCCTCATTACCTCTGCCCGCCCTACCACCTGTCCTTTGGACCCTATCCCTTCAAACCTCCTTCAGACTATCGCTCCTGATATTCCACCGTTTCTCACCCATTTCATCAACACTTCTCTGACTTCTGGTCACTTTCCAAACAGTCTCAAGGAGGCAAGAGTAAACCCTCTCCTAAAGAAACCCACTCTCAACCCGTCAGATGTTATAAACTACAGGCCTGTCTCTCTCCTCCCGTTCCTGTCTAAAGCACTTGAACGCGCTGTCTTTAGACAACTCTCCTGCTATCTCCATCAGAACAACCTTCTGGATCCGCACCAGTCTGGTTTCAAGGCAGGTCACTCCACAGAAACTGCCCTCCTTGCTGTCACTGAGGAACTGCACACTGCTAAAGCAGCCTCCCTCTCCTCTGTCATCATCCTTTTGGACCTGTCTGCTGCATTCGACACGGTGAATCATCAGATCCTCCTTCGCACTCTCCAAGCACTTGGAGTTTCAGGCTCTGCACTTTCCCTCCTCACCTCATACCTCAAAGACCGCACCTACAGGGTTACTTGGAGAGGGTCCGAGTCCGACCCTTGTCAATTAACTACAGGGGTCCCTCAGGGCTCTGTTCTTGGTCCCCTCCTCTTCTCCTTGTACACAAACTCGCTCGGATCAGTCATTAGCCCGCATGGTTTTTCATACCACTGCTACGCTGACGACACCCAATTAATTCTGTCCTTTCCCCGCTCAGAGACCCAGGTCGTCGCACGCATCTCTGCTTGTCTAGCTGACATCTCTCAGTGGATGTCTGATCATCACCTCAAGCTCAACCTTGACAAGACTGAATTGCTTTTCCTTCCGGGAAAAGATGGTCCCACTCTTGACCTAACAATCAACATTGGCACCTCTGTTGTTTCCCCGACTCAGACTGCAAGGAATCTGGGTGTGACCCTAGATAACAACCTGTCCTTCACTGCAAACATAGCTGCTACAACCCGCTGCTGCAGATACACGCTTTACAACATCAGGAGGATGCGTCCCCAGCTGACCCAGAAAGCGACGCAGGTTCTGGTCCAGGCTCTCGTCATCTCACGCCTAGACTACTACAACTCCCTCCTAGCTGGTCTACCTGTATGTGCCATCCAACCTCTGCAGCTCATCCAGAATGCAGCTGCTCGCCTGGTCTTCAACCTTCCTAAATTCTCCCACACCACGCCGCTCCTCCGCTGCCTTCACTGGCTTCCGGTAACTGCTAGAATCCACTTCAAGACACTGGTACTTGCATACCATGCTGCGAATGGATCTGGCCCTTCCTACATCCAGGACATGGTTAAACCGTACACCCCAGCACGTGCACTCCGCTTTGCATCAACAAAACGACTCGCTGCACCCTCGCTGCGAAGGGGACCCAAGTTCCCATCAGCAAAAACACGTGGGTTTGCTATCCTGGCTCCTAAATGGTGGAATGAGCTCCCCATTGACATCAGGACAGCAGATAGCTTACACACCTTCCGGCGCAGACTGAAAACTCATCTCTTTCGACTCCAATTCGAGCGATAGAACTATTAACAAAGCACTTATATACTAATAAAGGGTTTGCTTATCTAAAGCCAGTTGAGTAGCACTTGAAATGTTTTTGCTCTATGAAACCTGATGTACTTATATGATTCTGTTTTCTTCAAGTTTGTATTTTGTTGGTCGAACGCACTTATTGTAAGTCGCTTTGGATAAAAGCGTCAGCTAAATGCAATATAATGTAATGTGTTGAAAAGTGCTATATAAATAAACTTGCCTTGCCTTGCCTTGCCTTGCCTTGCCTTGCCTTACCGTGACGGTTTGATTCAATCAATCAATCAATCAATCAATCAATCAATGTTTATTTATATAGCCCAATATCACAAATGTTACATTTGTCTCAGTGGACTTTACAGTTTGTACAAAATATCAGATTGACAATACGACACCCTCTGTCCTTAGACCCTCACATCGTACAAGGAAAAACTTCCGAAGAAAACCCACAGTTTAAAGGGAAAAATGGGAGAAACCTCAGGGAGAGCAACAGAGGAGGGATCCCTCTCCCAGGACGGACAGACGTGCAATAGATGCCGTGTGTAAATTGAAATTTGCAACATAGGTAGTCCAAATGTTTGGAAATGCATGTGTGTATAATAGGAAGATGAATCCACGAGGATATCCATCCAGGACCTATTATCCAGGACCACAGCCAGGACTCAAGATCCAGGGCTTGCGATCCAGGACAGAGGAGCGCAGGATCATCCATGACTCCGGATCCCAGCGTATATAGACACGAAAAAGAAAGAAATTTGGGGAAGCTGGGAACATGAGAGTACACAGGTATAGACAGAGAGAAGGAAGAAGTAAGATGTCCCCCGACAAACTAAGCCTATATCAGCAAAACTAGGGGCTGAATCTAATCAGCCCTAACTAAGCTTTATCAAAAAGGAAGGTCTTAAGCGCACTCTTAAAAACGGATAGGGTGTCTGCCGCCCGAACACAAACTGGAAGCTGATTCCACAAATGTGGAGCTTGATAAGAAAAGGCTCTGGCTCCCATTGTACTTTTAGAGACTCTAGGAACAACCAACAACCCTGCATTCTTGGAACGCAATGCCCTAGTAGGACAGTAGGGTATAATGAGTTCTTTAAGGTAAGATGGTGCCTGCCCATTAAGGGCTTTGTAGGCGAGAAGAAGAATTTTAAATTCTATCCTGTGTTCTATAGGGAGCCAGTGTAAGGCGGCCAGAACAGGAGTAATGTGGTCCCTTTTCCTAACTCTGGTTAGTACACGAGCTGCAGCATTTTGAATCAGCTGAAGCGACTTGACTGACTTCTTGGTACACCCTGATAATAAAGAGTTACAATAATCCAGCCTTGAAGTAACAAATGCATGGACTAGTTTCTCTGCATCGTTTTGAGGCAAGATATGCCTGATTTTTGCAATGTTACGTAGATGGAAGTAGGCGGTCCTTGAAATTGATTTTATGTGGGCGTTAAAGGATAAATCCTGATCAAATATAACACCAAGATTCCTTACAGTCTCACTGGAGGCCAAATTAATGCCATCCATAGTTAGTATATCCTTAGATAATTTGTTTCGTAGATTCTTCGGGCCAAGTACAATAACTTCAGTTTAGGTCGTGTTTAACATCAAAAAGTTTAAGGTCATCCACGTTTTTAAGTCCTTAAGGCAGTCTTGAATTTTATTTAGATGATTAATTTCATCAGGCTTGATTGATAAATATAGTTGAGTATCATCCGCATAACAATGAAAGTTTACAGAATGATTCCTTATAATATTGCCTAACGGAAGCATATATAATGTGAACAAAATAGGTCCGAGCACTGAGCCCTGTGGCACTCCATGGCTAACTTTGGTTTGCGTGGAAGATTCATCATTGACACGTACAAACTGAGAGTGTTCAGATAGATAGGACCTAAACCAGCCTAAAGCAGTTCCCTGTATGCCAACTAAGTGCTCTAGTCTTTGCAATAAGATATCATGTTTGATAGTATCAAATGCAGCACTGAGATCGAGCAAAACAAGAATAGAGACACGTCCCTTGTCAGAGGCTATTAGAATGTCATTTGTGACTTTAACCAGAGCTGTCTCTGTGCTATTATGTGTTCTAAAGCCAGACTGAAAATCTTCAAATAAATCATTGTTTTTTAAGTAATCACACAACTGTTTTGCGACCGCTTTCTCAAGAATTTTTGAGAGGAACGGAAGATTGGAAATAGGTCTATAATTGGCTAAAACCTCTGGATCGAGGTTGTGCTTTTTAAGAAGCGGTTTTATCACTGCTACTTTGAATGATTGTGGAACATAGCCTGATAATAAAGACATATTCATAATATTTAATAAAGAAGTGCTAATTAATGGAAAAACTTCCTTCAACAGCTTAGTTGGAATTGGGTCTAACATACACGTTGATGGTTTAGAAGAGAGAATCATTGAATTTAATTGTTCAAGGTTTATGGCTGAAAAGCATTCTAGTTTACTATCTAGTGTAATATTAGAACTTACGTTTCCGGGAGCTGTTGATAACACTATACTGGTCAAAGGCAAGAGGTCATTAATTTTGTTTCTAAGAGTAACAATTTTATCGTTAAAAAAGCACATAAAATCATTACTACTGAGTGCTATGGGAATAGAAGGCTCAATCGAGCTGTGGCTTTCTGTCAGCCTGGCTACAGTGCTGAAAAGAAATCTTGCATTATTCTTATTCTCATCTATTAATGAAGAGTAGTAGGCTGCTCTCGCTTTACGCAGTGCTTTCTTATATTCATTGAGAGTAATATGCCAAATTAAACGAGATTCTTCAAGTTTAGTGGAACGCCATATCCTTTCAAGTTGTCTCGACTTTTGCTTTATTTTGCGGGTTTCGGCATTATGCCATGGAGCTAATCTATGTTGTTTTATTTTCTTCTTTTTCAAAGGAGCAACAGAGTCTAATTTTATTCGCAGCGCATCTGTAGCACTATCAACAACATGATCAATTTGGGGTGGTGTACATTTTGTATAAGTTTCCTCCCTTACATGCAGACATGCTATCGAGTTAAGTATTGGTGGAATCTCTTCCTTAAATTTGGCTATAGCACTAACAGATAGGTTTCTGCTGCAGGAGCTTTTGACTAATGCTTTGAAGTCTCGTAACAGTACTTCAAAAGTTACTAAGAAATGGTCGGATAAAGCAGGATTATGCGGTTCGACTAATAGTTGCTCAATTTCAATACCATAAGTCAGAACAAGGTCGAGAGTGTGATTATAGCAGTGGGTTGGTTTATTTACACTCTGAAAAAAACCAACAGAATCTAATATAGAGTTAAATGCAAC
This sequence comes from Gymnodraco acuticeps, assembly GCF_902827175.1. Lineage (NCBI taxonomy): Eukaryota > Metazoa > Chordata > Actinopteri > Perciformes > Bathydraconidae > Gymnodraco > Gymnodraco acuticeps. The sequence continues at coordinate 483,586 of NW_022992343.1, read as the reverse complement.
AGTAAGGCTATTTTTATCATCGTCAACATGAATATTAAAGTCACCTACGATAATTACTTTATCTGTTTTAAGTACCAAAGTTGATAAAAACTCAGAGAATTCAGATAGGAATTCTGAATAAGGACCTGGTGCACGGTACACTGTAGCAAATAAGATTGGCTGCAAAGTTTTCCAGGTCGGATGCGTAAGACTAAAAACGAGACTTTCAAAGGAGGTATAATTTAATTTTGGTTTAGTATTGATAAGCAAACTTGAGTCAAAGATTGCTCCAACTCCACCTCCTTGGCCCGTGCCTCGGGCAATATGAGTATTCATATGGCTGGGTGGAGTGGCCTCATTTATGCTGACATATTCTTCATGTCTCAACCAAGTTTCAGTGAGACAGCATATATCAATATTATAATCTGATATTAAATCATTTACCAATATTGCTTTAGATGCTAGAGATCTTATGTTTAAGAGACCACATTTAATATTCCTGTTTTGTTGCACTGTAGTAGTTGTTACATTTACTTTTATTAGGTTATTATGTATGACACCTCTATTAGGTTTTACCTTAACTTGTCCTTGGGCAGACACACACACCGCTAATATTGGGTATTTTATTGGGTTCGGGATTCCTATGGATGACTGCCTAGGAGAGAGCGCAGAGAAGCGTGTAAGACTGCGACTCCGCCTCCTGGTCTCAACTCCAGTTTGTCATGGATTAAGTCCACAATGCCCTGAAATGTTTGCCGAAATGAGATTTGCACCTTCCAAAGTAGGATGAATGCCGTCTCTCTTAATCAGACCAGGTTTTCCCCAGAAGGCTGTCCAATTATTTACGAAGCCCACATTGTTTGCTGGGCACCACCAAGACAACCAGCGCTGAAATGATGACATGCGGCATACATGTCATCATTGATCAGATTGGGGAGGGGACCAGAGAAGATTACGGTGTCCGACATTGTTTTAGCATAACTACACACCGACTCCACATTAAGTTTGGTGCATTCTGATCGGCGTATACGAACATCATTACCACCGACGTGAATAACAATCCTACTGTATTTACGTTTATTTTTAGCCAGCAGTTTAAGATGCGCCTCAACGTCGCCCGCTCTGGCCCCCGGAATGCATGTGACTGTGGAGGCTTCGGTCTCTAATTTCACGTGTCTCATAATAGAGCTACCAATAACCAGAGTTGGCTTCTCAGCGGGTGTCTCGCTGAGTGGGGAATATCTGTTAGATACGTGAACGGGTTGGTGGGGACCTGCGGGTTTCGCGTTATGCCCCTTCTGAACAGTCACCCAGTCTGCCTGCTGCTCGGGAGTTGCCGGGGGACGGCTAATAGGAGCTATCTTTTGCCGGTCCGCACCGGCTAACATGGGCTTTACTGTAGCTGAGTTACTTTCTAAGATGCGGAGCCGGGCTTCTATGGCTATGATTCCCGCCTCCAACCTAACAACTATACTACATTTAACACATGTACCGGTACCAGTAAAGGAGGTAGGGAAGTAACCAAACATGAGACAGTTAGAGCAGGAAATAGCACCCGAGTTTAATGTATAAGATCCCTGATGTTAAGGTGACCAGAATGTTTATTTCCACTGTGTACAACATGTTATAAGGGACCCACAATCTATCTTTATGCAAGGGATAATGTGCAGCGAGGCGGTCTCTATGGGCAAAAGAACACCTGAATCTAGATCCCTCTGCATGTGGTACTTTAAGTATATTTTGATGCTAATACTTTTGTACTTTTACTTGAGTAACATTTTGAATGCAGGACTTTTTATTGTAACCGAGTATTCCTACACTCTGGTACTTTTACTCAAGTACAAGATCTGAACTTCTCCCACCTCTGACAATAAATCCTGAGTGGTTACCCAAAGAAAAACCCTGCTCTGAAGGTTATTTTCATTTTACAAATCCAGCACTCACCTTTGCTTTCTCCAATATCATTGAAATGCAGCCAGATGCTGCTTCTTTTTTCGGTTTTCGCAAATGTCTTGACTTTTTCCGACGCGCTTGCATTTAAATCCGGCTTCCCGTCGCTCTGTGTAGCTGGCCCCCCCCACCCTTCTTTCACATAATGGTATGATCCTAGTGTGTCCTCGCATATTATTGGCCGCATGGTGGCTCAGCAAAATAAAGTCCCGCCCCTGCCTGCATGGATTCACAGCAAGAGTAGGAGCGGCTGAAGATTCTGCTCTCCCCGACTGGAGTCTGCTCTTCTAGCGGCATCTTGCGATCGGCGTGTTGCAGACCCCTGAATTAAAGTATCAAGTCACCTAAAGTCAGAAGGCTCAAGTCCAAGTCAAGTCCCGATACATTGGTGTACAAGTCCAAGTCGAGTCGCAAGTGTTTTGTGATTTTGTCAAGTCAAGTCCAAAGTCATCAAATTGGTGACTCGAGTCTGACTCGAGTCCACACCTCTGTTACAGGGCACTGGCCAGTGGCGTAACTACCGACGGTGCAGACGGTGCAACACACCGGGATCCAGAGCCAGCCAGGGGCCCATGCAAAAATAAAATTGGGGCCCCAATGGCATTGACCGGTTCTCATACTGCCCAACAATCTGAATATCTTGAAAAGTACCATTGCAAAAGTGTGCAATTTTGTAAAAGCATATCAGATATATCAAGTCAGACATTATAATATATGCTTTAAGATTAAAGCATGTCAAATGCACTAGTATAAACCCAAAAGAGTAGCAAATAATAGTAAAACGTTTGACGTTAAAATGAGCATAAGATGCCCCCTTTAATCCATCAGGATTTAAAATTAATTCTGTCATCCTCTGATCTTCATCGATCTTCAACTTTTTAAGATAGTGAATGAGATCATACAGGTTTGTGAATGTATTTCGCTTCCAATGCATGTATACAGTTTATTGTTCTTTATTTGACATGTAGCTGCTATAGTTCAAAACAAAGACGTCTAAAGATGTTGTGTTGCATGATGAATAATAATGGTTGTAGATATGGCCGACTGCGTCTGACATTTCATCTGCATTAAATAAAACTTCAAAGAAAAAATATTATTGTATAGGTTTATGACCATTGGTTCATTCCCTGTATTATGATGAAGAGAAAAGAAAACATCAAAGTGTGGCACAAAGTAAAAAAGGTAAATCGCTGATGAAGAACATGCGATAACTGTAAATAAATCCTGTCCTGTTTTGTTTTCATTCAGAGGTACACATGCTGCACATAAAAATGCTGTGTGTAAGTAAACAGTAACAAAGCTCACACACACCACACACACACACACACACACACACACACACACACACACACACACACACACACCACACACACACCACACACACACACACACACACACACACACAAACACAGTCTGGATGCCATCTGCTCAGATGCTTTCATGTGGTTCCTGTTAGTTTGGTTGAAATAAAACAACAGCATCACTATTCTGTTTGTCTACATGTTCGTGAGCTTTAAATAAACTATCAAAAGGATAGTTTGGATGTTTTGAGGCGTGTTAGTGCAGTGGATGGAGAAGAAGCATTAATTAGCCACTTAAAAAACAATATCAGTGAAGTCGTAGCTATTGTTTTAAATATGTCACTACTTTACCTTGTAGTGAGACAGCTATACTGTACAGTCAATGTTTCCAACAGGGAGCTGAAGCGATCACATTTTTTTTTTAACTAGCTCTGTTCAAAAGCACCAGACTCCATTGAGAAATTAGTTGCTGGTCTACCCCTGCCTTAATCGCTTAATTAGTTTCTCTTATTGTGTGCCTTTTGTGAAACTGAACGAACCAAATTCACAATACAAACTGACCGATTGAGGCAAAGGTGGACAAGCAACTCCTTGAAAATTACTCTTTGTTTCTATGTCTGGTGCTTTTAAACCCAGCATAGGCACATTCTTCTGTACTATCAGAAAGGGCAGTCAGGCAGCATGTAAAGTGGTGAAAATAATCGAAATATAACATATGTATACTTTTTTTTAAAGGTGGCTAACTTTCCATTTCAAATATTTTCAAATCATCTTTAAAAATATGTCTAATGTGGAAAAACTATTTTACAGATCCAGTCTGTTCATTGTTTAATTATTCTCTCTGTAGATCTTCTTCATGGTAAAATCCTGAAATTAAATAAATAAACGGAATCAAGGTCAGCTGCCCCTGTGACGAGGATTCAAACCAACAGCATGAGCAGGAACACGCTGTCAGTGTAAGTAGTTTGCAGTCCTGATCCATGTTGTAAAAAACTCTGGTCCTGATGCCAGAACCAACAGAGTCACCAAGCAACCAGGCCTAACACACAGGGATGGAGAAACCAGGTCTTCAACTGTACAACACACACACACACCATTTTTTTTCTCCAAGGTCACGTGTCTTTAAAAAAAAGTATAATCTTGGTTTATATGTCATCATTTCCTGTCTATTAACTCTCTAACCCTTACTCTAACCCCATTTCCTCCTCTTTGAATCACTCATTTCAAAAAGAGTGCAAAGTACTTTTTTAAAGAAACCTACAAGAATTAAATCAAATGACATTAGATAGATAGATAGATTCAACTTATTGTCATTACACAGTACAGGTACCATGTAACAAAACGGTTTCTCTGCATTTGACCCATCCTAGTGTTAGGAGCAGTGGGCTGCCATTATGTACGGCGCCCGGGGAGCAGTGTAGGGAACAGTGCCTTGCTCAGGGACACCTCGGTAGCACTTGGTCTTGCCGGGACTTGAACTGGTGACCTTCCAGTTGCCAGGCCAAGTCCCTATGGGCGGTGGTGGCGAATTAGCCTCCTCTCCTCCTTGATATTTGTATCCAACTATATCTCAGCTGTGTGTTAATTATTTTTGAAATGTATTTACATTTATTGTAAGCTTAATATATAAAATGCTCAATCATTCAATCTTAAAATGCAAAACTGTGAGAAATGAAGCGGAAACCTTCCAGCTGAAAAATGAAGTTAGCGCAGAAGTGCAACCAACTGCAGTTCCTTCAATTACCACTTGAGACTGGTTGAGTACAAAAGTGAGTCAATTCCCATAGACCCCCATGTTAAAATGCCTAACAGCAGAAATGAACATGTTAACAGTCTGGTACAAAAAAGTGTTTTTAATCTTTATAGCTAACATCCTGTCGATGACAACTGTACAGGGGGATCACTTTATAAAACGTACCCATTCAAATTATATCTAGGCTAAAAGTTATGCATACTTAAAGTGTAGCCGCTTTTATGTTCTCACAAGCAGCTAGCCGCTAGCTGTCTGATAGGCGTGACCTCAGCTAATTATGAGTCCCTAAATTTGATCTCTGGGCATTGCTTACGGTGCCTTCTGCAGAATCTTTCATGCATATATTTTTTTTAAATAATATGGATTGTTGTAAATGATATGCCAGGCATCCTGCAGCTGTCCAATGTGCGGGCGTTGGGTGACCTCGCTGCCAGGATTCAGCTCTGTTCCCATATATATGGTTCAGTCCTGGCTGAATGCCACATTAACCAGTTGGAACAAACCATGAGTGGAATGTAAAACTGATCACACTATCAAACCAGCATAAAGTCTATTGCTGCTGACACAGATATACACTGTAGTCATCTCCACCTGTCTGCTCAGTTACAGTCTCTGGCTTCACACAGCATTTTTCAACATTCAACAGCGCACAAAGAAGCTTCAATTTGCAGGTGTCACAGTCAACTACGTCTTACAATTGTCTTATTTTACCCTCATTCCTCAAGGATTTTGTTACATCTTCTGACAAACCTCCTCATGTTTGCAGAATCAAGTTTTTTTTCTTTGTGGTTCTGTGTAATCCTTAATTATATGGTACATCTGCTTCTCTAGATTTATTTCACAGGTGCAACAACTGTTACATTTGGATTCAGATTTTACAGACAAAACATGTGGTGATTTATGAAATATGACACAGAGCTATACATTGAACTATCAAACAGTAGCATACATAAAGTAGTTTATTTGTTCCACCTTCCCAAAATGCTGCTTTCATAAAAAGCATCAGTGATTATATTCAAATACAATGATATATTAATATAACCCTCTGAAATAACCTTTGGTAAATTACTTTAAGTACTATGTTGTAACTGTACATGTTTGTGTGTCTGTTTAAGTCCCGAGGATGCATGCATGCATTCATGTATGACTCTCACTCATTTCTTTCTAACTCTTATGTGTTCCTCACAGCAGTTAAATATAGCATCTCTGTTTCTGCTCTAAATATATTTTTCCTGTCGTCTCTCCCAGTGTAAAGTGAAGGTCTCCTTAAAAAGGAACTTTTCCACAGATGTTAAAGATGTGGACTTTTCAATGCAGCACTCTCTATCACTTATATCATGTTTTGTAATACCCATATTTTTTGTTATTCCCACTGCATCTGTTCACTCATTTTCCTTTTTTCTGCATTGTGTATATTTCTTTCGGTGGTGAAAAAAATACTCAAATCTATATCCAGTATCAATAAAGCTTTATCTTATATTATACTTAAAGTGGACCTATCATGCTATATTTGAACAATATATTGTAGGGCCATACCTATATAAAGTATATAAATATAGTTTTTTTTTCAAAATACCAAAAAGATCCTGCATTTTAGCCATGCCTCATTTCGCTCTATTTTCTCTTTCCAGTGCTGTTTTTGCAGGGGGCTGATTCTGTGAGCTGCAGCTGACCACGCCCCCCTGCAGGAGAGGGGAGCGTGCTCTGAGATCAGCTGCTAGGCTGCAGCAGGGAGAAGAGGGGGAGAAAAAGAGATCTCCGTCCACCGTGTTTTATTCTTATAGAAGTAAGAAGAGAAGTAACGGGGCATAAACCCTCCTTTTTACGCAGCGGTCCAGACATAGACATCAAACGGCGACACATATGCAGTTGGCAGTTACTTTGGCATTAGGGCAGGGATATCTAGATACTTCCCAAGGTCTAACATCATGAAGTGTGCTACTTTTAAAGCAAGCAATGATGTTTTCAAATCTGTAATCCAAAAGCTCCTCCCTTTTCCCCATAATGACCGCGTCGCTGCACATTATCACTTACATATGATTATATAGAGTCATTATTCATTTGTTTTAAAGCAGGAGGCGCAAACGCTTGCCTCAGGGAGGGAGAAAAAGAGCCACAGTGGAGAATAAACAGAAGGGCAACCATGGCAACCATGCAAGGGAAGTCTTCTTTGCTGCTTTTGTGGCAGACTACAGCGCCACTTACAGGCCTGGCATATGTACTACAGCGTCTCCAGCGCTTTCGAGCAGCAATGGCCGGCCGTGGCCCAACCTCTCATTCCCCTGATAGGTGGAGAATTGACCAATAGCCGTAGCACCACTTTACTGACGTCAGTAAAGTGTTCAAATCTGGATCAGTCTGTATCAGATCCGTTGCAGCCCCTTTTTTAGAGATTTGGGTATGGAGGAAAATAGAGAGGGTTGTGTTTTCTGACACTTGGTGAGTTCCCTGACACACCGGGGACACATATTCATGTCTAAAAGACGTACACAAGTGTATTTTGCATGATAGGTCACCTTTAAGTAAAAGATGCAATACAGCTCTGTAAAAATACTTTTACCAGATTCAAAATGTCCCTTAAGTTCAAGTGAGGTAACTACCACTATGCTTTAAATTACGGTGAACTAAATGCGTGTTTTGCATTCATAAAAAGCGAGATGTGTGTCTCCTTTTTGTATTAATTTCATTATCCAAAAAAACACAGATTCCTTCATTTTTCTTTTGTTGATAGTTATCAACACATTTATTTCTTGATAATTTATTTTCTTTATCTTTACATCCTGCTGTTTTCATTCAGACTAGCCCCAGACCAGCTGATTTCACTGATGATTGATTGGCTGTTGTCTGGAGGTGTGCTGCTGCAGGTTCCTCATTCATTCTGATTGAAAATGACTGACTTGTGTAAATGCAACTGAGAGCACGTAAAAAAGACACGGAAACGCAAGTTATTGTTGTAATTATTAACATTAATAATATCTGTGGCATGTGCTTCAAATTTGAATGGAGGGAGGTACATTCCTCTAGTGATGAAGAATGCAGGAAGGGTGAAGACGGATGACATTGTATGTGTGTGTGTGTGTGTGTGTGTGTGTGTGTGTGTGTGTGTGTGTGTGTGTGTGTGTGTGTGTGTGTGTGTGTGTGTGTGTGTGTGTGTGTGTGTGTGTTGTGTGTTTTTGAAGGGTGTCTAGAGGAAAGTAATGGGGGAGATCTGGTCTTAAGAGATTAGCCTTGACCGGCAAGTGATTTACGGGGTCCCATGTGGTGAAGAGGTGGGAGGTCAGAAGCCTCTGTCTGTGTATGTGTTTGTGTGTGATTGTGTGTGTAAAAGTCTGTACCATGTCTGGCATGGTACAGAGCTATTAGCATGTAACAGACTCTCACAAGGGGCCTGTACATCGTCTGTGGTGGCAACACACACACACATTTGCACTTATGTCACATTAAACACTTAAATCTTTACACACACACACACACACACACACACACACACACACACACACACACACACACACACACACACACACACACACACACACACACACCACCACAACACACACACACACACACACACACACACACACACACACACACACACACACACACACACACACACACACACACACACATCCAATAGAGCACCTGTGGGATGTGGTGGGACGAGAGATTCAAATCATGGATGCGTAGCGGAATTCTATGTCACTAATAATTAAGGCAGTTCTGAAGGCAGAAGGGGGTTCAACCCGGTACTAGCAAGGTGTAGCTAATAAAGTGGCCAGTGAGTGTAACTACATCTCTGTGTAACACTGAAAATTATCATTATGATCATCCTTTTAACAATTATATATCATGTTGTCAAACTGAATGAAACATAAGGTTTTTACCGGCTCCGGCTGCCGCTGCACGTCAACATTGTTAACGTTAGCGCTCGATTTCGAGGATGATGTATGACAAAAAAAACGGTCTAATTTTGTCAGTTTAGCTGTTACATCTCCTTGTTCTCTCTTGTCCTTTCTTTTTTGAGCACTGCACTTGTGCTTTGGCTTGCTGTACATTATAAATGCAAGCTATTACATTTTTTATATTGCTACCGAACTTGCTGCTGCTAGCTACAGTACAGTACAGGTTGATGTAACGGTTCGCTTGTCACGCAAGGTAATGACATGAAAGGGAGCAAGGTCATTGGACAGACAAATTACCAATTCATTTAGGTTGCTTGGTTACTTGAAGTGACTTCTTTTTTTATGCATGGGCCCCGGTGCGTTGCACCGGCTGCACCATCGATAGTTACGCCACTGGGTCGACATCTGACTCATTAAAATAAATTGACTTGGTTTAAGAATAGTGCGTTTTAAAGTTTTTTAGGTCTTTGCCATCTTTTTTCCAAAACCAGGAA